>NW_005871434.1:503828-654243 GCF_000147115.1 Myotis lucifugus | reverse complement strand
TTTATTATATTGGACTAGAGGCCAGATACACAAATTTAGCGCACGGGGGGGGGGGCGGTCCCTCAGCCTGGCCTGCACCCTCTCCAATCCGGGACCCCTCAGGGGATGTCCGACTGCCAGTTTAGGCCTGATCCCATAGGGGTTGGGTCTAAACCCGCAGTTGGACATCCCTCTCACAATCCAGGACCGCTGGCTCCTAACCACTCACCTGCCTGCCTGCCTGATCACCCCTAACCACTCTACCTGCCTGCCTGATCACCCCCTAACTGGTCCCCTGCCAGCCTGGTCTCGCCTGATCTCAACCCTAACTGCTTGCTCCCCCGTGCCAGCCTGATCGTGCCCCTAACTGCTTGCTCCCCTGCTGGCCTGATTGCCCCTAACTGCCTCTGCCTTGGCCCCTGCCACCGTGCCTAACCGCCTCTGCCTCAGCCCCCACCACCGTGGCTTTGTGAGGGAGGAAGTCAGACGTACAGAAGACATCCAGTCGATCTGGTCTAATTAGCATATTACCCTTTTATTAGTATAGGTAGCTTAACTTTTTGGCTGTTGCCTGGGTGGGAAATAGTCTTCCCAGTTTTATGGTTTGCCATTGTTTTGTTTTGTGTGGGATTGTTTTTTGATGGCTTGCATATTTGTGTGTAGTCATGTTCTGAGGCCTTGGGCTCCCCAGTTTTACTTTGGGTGCTGTGTTTGGCACTCCATGCCTCCCTGGAAGTCAATCTTCTGGGATTTTACTCTGGTCGCCCCAGCAGTGACCACCCTTCCCCGCCTCCCCCCGGCCTATTGTCAGCAGCATCGTTCCCCAAACCTCAGCCCTCACAGACCACCTGGCCATTCTTGTCACACTGGCCAGCCCCAGCAGACCCACACCCAGAAGGTCTCCTGGCACAAAACTTTGGGCCAAAATGCAAATGTGGCTCTCTTGTTCAAAAAGCAGGAAAAAGTACCATAAAAGATACATATTAAATCCTTTTTCTTTCTCCTGCAGTCTCTCTCTCAACTTGTCAAGATTTTAAAGTTTTCTCTTTATTGACTGTAAGTAAAGAACAATTAGAATGTTAAATTATTAGCATGAATTTTACCATTTATCTTTATACAAAGTCTGTTTTAAATGCACATATTAGAGTATTTAACTTGTATGGAGAATCATCAAAGTATTTTGTGGTTAATGGCGGAGGGTGCCTCAAGGTGGCCAGAACTTCAGGCAAAGCACAAGCCAGTCTCAGGAAGTGGAAGGAAGAAGATGGGAGCCCCAGGGACAGAGCCCACAGAGGGAGTGCTCCCCTGGGCACAGATTCCCACATGGGCCTTGGGCAGTTCTGGGCCCCTGGGACCTGACAGCTGCCCTGTCTGGGCTGATAGGCACCACTGGAGGAACCCATGGCTCTGTGCCCTGCCCAGAGGGTCTGGGGACAGTGAGCCTGCCAGCTCCCCTTCCCATGGGCACAGTACTTCAATCCAGGGCAGATGGCCAAGGCTCTTCACACCTCAGCACCTGGATCTCACTTCCTCTAAGACTTGTGTGGGGTTGCTGCCAAGGGTGAGATGGCCACAGCCATGCCCCCACTTGAAATGCTATGTGGCACATGCACCCACCTTGACCCTTTGGGCAACTGCATCCAGGCCTCTGCCAGGGGCAGAGGTCAGCAGTGGTTACAGGGTAGAGAGCAGGTAGCCAAGAACCTGTCCTAGGCATATGAGCCAAGGCTTTCCTGTCCCATCCAACTTGACTTACTTCAAAGTGTAAAATGAAGAATTTCAAGACTGGCAAGTGCCCAGTATTAAGTCCTAAAAGTAGGGTCCTTCTGAGCACAGGCTGGCTGATTGCCCATAAACCCAGGACCATCAGTCCTGCACTGGACCCTGCCACCAACTCTGGCACCACATTCCCTGCACTACCTGCTTAAGGCCCATTCTCCAGGGCTCTTGCCCATCCTTGCCCATCCAGAGACTCCTCTCAAAGCTGCCCCCACTCTGAGCTTGGTCCCCTTGGCCCAGGGGCTCTTAACCTGCTCGAAGAGGCTAGGACTCCAGGGAAAGGCTGCCAGAGAGCCTCAGCCACCTGTTTGATGTGTAATCCATCCAGCCCTGCTGGATCTCCAGGCCTGGCCCCCACACTTGTGCTGGGCTTCTCTTGGACTCCCTGCTCCCACATGGCTCTGCATAGCTGGCTTCCTTCTGCTGTCACCCTGCGCCTGCTCCTCCCAACCTTCCACAGTCTCTTCTGGCCTTCATCAGGCCTAGCCCTAAGGACCAGGAGCTCACCTCTGTCTGGCTCCTCTGTGTGCTGGGAGCCACTGTCCTGTTTCATTGTTCCTCCTTGGAAAAATGCTCACCGCTGTGTATGGTCTTCCTAGGATGGGATGCAGCCAACACTCCTGAACACACCTGCTGCTGACCTGTGCTTAGGGAATTACCATTTTTCAGACTTTCTGTGCCAGCACCTGAGCTGCCGTCTGCTCACGAGCTCTCTGCTGTGGCAGCTCCCAAGAAGGTTGGCTGAGATGCAGCCCCTGTGCTCGCGGCATCTCTGGTTACCTTGGATGATCAGGCATGGATGGTGGCACTGCTCCCCCAGCTCAGGTGCCTGTGAAGCCAGGTATGGATACATGCTCTAGGGCCATGGTTCTCAACCTTCCTAAGGCCGCGACCCCTTAATACAGTTCCTCATGTTGTGGTGACCCCCAATTTCATTGTTACAAATTGAACATAATTAAAGCATAGTGATTAATCACAAAAACAATATGTAATTATATATGTGTTTTCTGATGGTCTTAGGCGACCCCTGTGAAAGGGTCATTCGACTCCCAAAGGGGTCACGACCCACAGGTTGAGAACCGCTGCTCTAGGGGAAACGGGAGCAATTTTTTTTAATTCTTTATTGTTTAAAGTATTACGTATGCCTCCTGTTTCCCCCATTGACCTCTCCCAGACACTCCAACCCTCCACTACAAGCCCTTACCCACCCCTACTGACTGTGTCCATTGGTTATGCTTATGTGCATGCATACAAGTCCTTCAGTTGATCTCTTACCACCCCTCCTACCCTCTCATGCCTTCCCTCTGAGGTTGGATGGTCTTTTTGATGCTTCTCTGTCTCTGGATCTATTTTTATTCAGAAGTTTATCTTGTTCGTTATATTGCACAAATAAGTGAGGTCATGTGATATTTATTTTTCTTTGACTGGCTTATTTTGCTTAGCATAATACTCTCCAGATCCATCCATGCTGTTAAGAGTTCCTTCTTTTTTACAGCAGTGTAGTATTCCATTGTGTAGATGTACCACAGGTTTTTAATTCATTCATCTGCTGATGGATACTTAGGCTGTTTCCAAATCTTAGCTATTGTAAATTGTGTAGCTATGAACATGGGGGTGTATATATCCTTTCTGATTGGTGTTTCTGATTTCTTGGGATATATACCTAGAAGTGGGATTACTGGGTCACTTGGGAGTTCCATGCACCAGTCTGCATTCCCACGAGCGGTGCACAAGGGTTCCTTTTTCTCCACATCCTCGCCAGCACTTGTCGATTGTTGATTTGTTGATGATAGCCATTCTGACATGTGTGAGATGGTACCTAATTGTAATTTTGATTTGCATCTCTCAGATGATTAGTGACTTTATTTTTTTTAATTGTTTTATTGCTTAAAGTATTACAAAGCGTATTACATATGTCTCCTTTTTTCTCCGCCCTTGACAATCCCCTGGCCTCCCCTACCCCTCAGTGTCTTATATCCATTGGTTATGCTTATATGCATGCATACAAGTCCTTTGATTGATCTCTTACCCTCCCCTCCTGCCCCTCAACCCTCCCCGGCCTTCCCACTGTAGTTTGACAGTCTGTTCGAGGCTGCTCTGCCTCTGTATCTATTTTTGTTCATAAGTTTATAATGGTCTTTATTATCCATAAATGAGTGAGATCATGTGGTATTTTTCCTTCATTGACTGGCTTATTTCACTTAGCTTAATGCTCTCCAGTTCCATCCATTCTGTTGCAAAGGGTAAGAATTCCTTCTTTTTTTACAGCAGCATAGTATTCCATCCTGTAGATGTACCACAGTTTTCTAATCCATTCATCTACTGATGGGCACTTAGGCTGTTTCCCGATCTTAGCTATGGTGAATTGTGCTGCTATGAACATAGGGGTGCATATATCCTTTCTGATTGGTGTTTCTGTTTTCTTGGGATATATTCCTAGAAGTGGGATCACGGGGTCAAGTGGGAGTTCCATTTTTAACTTTTTGAGGAAACTCCATACTGTCTTCCATAGTGGCTGCACCATTCTGGATTCCCACCAGCAGTGCACGAGGGTTCCTTTTTCTCCACATCCTCTCCAGCACTTGTTGTTTGTTGATTTGTTGATGATAGCCATTCTGACAGGTGTGAGATGGTACCTCATGGTTGTTTTGATTTGCATCTCTCGGATGATTAGTGACTTTGAGCATGTTTTCATATGTCTCTTGGCTTTCTGAATGCCCTCTTTTGAAAAGTGTCTATTTAGGTCCTTTGCCCATTTTTTTATTGGATTGTTTATCTTCCTTTTGTTAAGTAGTATGAGTTCCCTATAAATGTTGGAGATTAAACCCTTATCAGTGATAACATTGGCAAATATGTTCTCCCATGCAGTGGGCTTTCTTGTTGTTTTGTTGATGGTTTCTTTTGCTGTGCAGAAGCTTTTTATTTTGATGTAGTCCCATTTGTTTATTTTCTCTTTAGTTTCCAATGCCCTAGGAGCTGTATCAGTGAAGAAATTGCTTCTGTATATGTCTGAGATTTTGTTCCTCTGATGTGGTGGGCTGCTTGTGGGGCTACTGCTCCTAGGACTTGGACAGGTTGATTGCAAGTCTGCTGCTCCTCGGACGGGGGTGGGCTGCTTGCGAGGCTGCTACTCTTTGGACGGGAGTGAGCTGCACGCGTGGCTGCTCCTCCTCGGACAGGGACGTGCCACTCACCCGGCTGCTGCTCATCAGACAGGTGCAGGCTATTGTGGCTCTGTTCCTCGGACCGGTGCGTGCTGTGCAGGGCTGCCGCTCCTCGGACGTGGGCTGTCTGCTCGTGTGGGTGCTGCTCCTCAGACCGGGGTGGGCTGCTGCTGCTCCTCGAATGGGGCCGGGCCGCTCGCAGAACTGCTGCTCCTCGGATTGGGCAGGCTGCTCGTGCAGCTGCTGCTGCTTGGACGAGGGCAAGATGCTTGTGCAGCTGCTGTTCCTCGGACTAGTACAGGGTGTGTGCAGCTGCTGCTCCTCGGATGGGGGCAGGCTGCGCAGGGCTGCTGCTCCTCAGACAGGTCAGACTGCTCGCGTGGTTGCTCCTCCTCGGATGGGGAAGCGGGCCGCTCACACAGCTGCTGCTCCTTCTACAGGGGCAGGCCACATGAGGCTGCTGCTCTTAGGCTCGAGGCAGGTTGTTCACGGGGCTGATACTCCCTGGACAAGAGCGCGCCGGTCATGTGTCTGCTGCTCACGTGGTTGAAAAAATAGTGTGAAAAAAAGTAGGAAATAAAGGAACAAACAAAAAAAAGGAGAACAAAGAAAAAAGCAAAAAAAAAGCTAACAAAATAATAATAAAAAAATAAAAATGAAAAATTGAAATGTTATTCCTTTGGCTGGCTTAAGATCCCAGTTTTCTGGAATGTCTCTCTGATTAGTGACTTTAAGCATGTTTTCATATCTCTCTTAGCCTTCTGTATGTCCACTTTCAATAAGTGTCTATTTAGGTCCTTTGCCCATTTTTTGATTGGATTGCTTATCTGCCTTTGTTAAGTTGTATGAGATCCCTGTAAATTTTGGAGATTAAACTCTTATCGGAGATAACATTGACAAATATGGTCTTCCATGCAGTGGACTTTCTTGTTGTTCTGTTGATGGTTTCTTTTGCTGTGCAGAAGCTTTTTATTTTGATGTAGTCCCATTTGTTTATTTTTCTCCTTAGTTTCCATTGTCCTAGGAGCTGTATCGGTAAAGATATTGCTATGACATATGTCTGATATTTTGCTGCCTATGGATTCTCCTAAGATTTTTATGTTTTCCATCTTACATTTAAGTCCTTTATCCATTTTGAGTTTATTTTTGTATATGGTGTAAGTTGGTGGTCTAGTTTCTTTTTTTTTTTTTTTGCATGTATCTCTCCAATTTTCCCAACACCATTTATTGAAGAGACTGTCTTGACTGCATTGTATGCTCTTGCCTCCGTTGTCAAATATTAATTGAGCATAATGGCTTGGGTTGATTTCTGTTCTGTTCCATTGGTCTATATGTCTGTCCTTGTGCCAGTACCAGGCAGTTTTGAGAAAAGTGGCTTTGTAATATAGCTTGATATCTGGTATTGTGATTCCCTGCAATTTTGTTCTTCTTTCTCAGGATTGCTGCAGCTATTCAGGGTCTTTTTTTATTCCATGCTAGGGGCCCAGTGTACGAATTCATGCACCTTGAAAGGAACTCTGGGCCACGAGGCTGCAATGGGCACATAGGTGGGTCTCGGTCCATCCTCCGCGCCCTCGCCTGGCTGCTCCCGCCACCGCCCCTGGCCCCCTGTCTGCTAGGAGCCCTGCTCCCACCGCTGCTGCTCCCATGCATTGACAGTGCTGGCCCCACTCACATCCACTGATGGCACAGAGCGATTGGGCCTGGTGCCAGCAGCAGGTGGGAACGGGGCTGGCACTGTGTGCAGGTGTGAGCAGCTGCTGCTGCCCCAATTGCCCCTCAGGAGCAGGGGGAGGTGGAAAAGCCCTCAAGGACAATTGGGGCCGGCAGCCGCCACTCGCACCCAGCGACGGCACTGAGCGATTGGGACCGGTTCTGGGCGGTGGCTGCAGGTGCAAGCTGCAGCTCTGGTGCCAGCAGCAGGTGCAAGCGCCAGGCAGGACCACAGTGCGTGGGAGCAAAGAATTTTCAGTAACCACCAGAAGCTCACCCCAATGACAGCAACCGGCTCCCTGCCTTGATCTGGCGTCCCGGCTCACCTGCTTCACCATTCTGCCGCAGCTGACACCTGCCATGTTTTGTGCTCTGCCGCCTGCTGCTGACGCCCACCATGTTCCGTGCATGTCCCCTGGTGGTTAGCACACGTCATAGTGGCCAGTTGTTCGGTTGTTCGGTTGTTCGGTTGTTCTATTTGCATATTAGCCTTTTATTATATAGGATGAATTTTTAGAGAGTTTGTTCTAGGTCTGTGAAATATGCCATTGGTATTTTAAAAGGGGTTGCATTGAATCTATAGATTGCTTTGGGGAGTATAGACATTTTAATGATGTTGATTCTACCAATCCATGAGCACGGTATATTCTTCCATTTGTTTATGTCTTCCTCTATCTCTTTTTTTCAACGTCCTGTAGTTTTCCAAGTACAGGTTGTTTACCTCCTAAGTTAAGTTTATTCCTAGGTATCTTAATTTTTTGTTGCAATGATAAATGGGATTTTTTTATAGTTTCTTTTTCTGTGAGTTTATTATTGATGTAGGAAAAAAGCCATAGATTTCTGAGTGTTAATTTTCTATCCTGCTACATTGCCAAATTCATTTATTAAGTTTAGTAGTTTTTTGATGGAGTCTTTAGGGTTTTCTATGTACAGTATCATGTCATCTGCAAATAACAATGGTTTTACTTCTTTTCCAATTTGGATGCCTTTTACTTCTTTTTCTTGACTGATAACTATGGCTAGCTCTTCCAGTACGATGTCAAACAGGAGTGGTGAAAGTGGGCATTCTTATCTTGTTCCTGTTCTTAGGAGAAATTGTTTTAGTTTTTGCCCATTGAGTATGATGTTGGCTGTAGGTGTGTCTTATATGGCCTTTATCGTGTTGAAGTATAAACCCTCTGTTCCCACTTTGATGAGAGTTTTTATCAGGAAAGGGTGTTGGATTTTTTCAAATGCTTTTTCTGCATCAATTGATATGATTATGTGATTTTTGTCTCAATTTGTTTATGTGATGTATCATGTTTATTAATTTGCAGATATCATATCAGCCTTGCATCCCCAGAATAAATTCCACTTGGTCATGATGTATGATCTTTCTAATGTAATGCTGGATCCTATTTGCTTAATATTTTGTTGAAGATTTTAGCATCTATGTTCATCATGGATATTGGCCTGTAATTCTCTTTCTTTGTAGTGCCTTTATCTGGTTTGGAGATTAGGGTAATGCTGGCTTCATAGAAAGAGCTTTGAAGTGTTCCTTCCTCTTGAATTTTTTGGAATATTCTGAGGAGGGTAGGTTTTAATTCTTCTTTGAATGTTTGGTAAAACTCCCCTGTGAAGCCATCCAGTGCAGGACTTTTGTTGACTAGAAGTATTTTTTATTACTGCATCAATTTCCTCTATAGTTATTGACCTATTCAGATTTTTTTATTCTTCCTGTTTGAGTTTTGGAAGATTGTATTTTTCTAGGAATATGTCCATTTCATCTAGGTTGTCCAGTTTGTTGGAATAGGATTGTTCATAGTATTTTTTACAATCCTTTGTAAGTTTATAGTGCCAGTTGTTACTTCACCTCTTTCATTTCTGATTTTGTTTATTTGGGTCCTCTCTCTTTGATTCTTGGTGAGCCTGGCTAGAGGTTCATCAATCTTGTTTAACTTTTCAAAGTACCAGCTCTTGATTTTTTTGATCTTTTGTACTGTTTTCTTTTTTTGGTTTCTATGTCATTTATTTCTGCTCGGATCTTTATTATTTCCTTCCTTCTGCTTTCTCTGGGCTTTTTTTTGTTGCTTTCTTTCTAATTTTTAAGTTGCAGGGTTAAATAATTTATTACCAGTTTTTCTTGGTATTTTTTTAGGTAGGCCTATAAACTTCCCTCTCAGGACTGCTTTCACTGTGTCTCATAGATCTGGGATTGTTGTGTTTTTATTGTCATTCATTTCCAGGATGTTTTTTATTTCTTCTTTGACCTCTTTGGCAACCCAGTCATTGTTTAATAGCATGCTATTTAGCCTCCAAGTGTTTGATTTTTTTATTGTTTTTATTGCAGTTGATTTCTAATTCTATGCCATTGTGATCTGAGAAGATGCTTGGTATTCTTTTAATCTTCTTGAATTTATCGACTTAGCCTGTGTCCTAATATGTGGTCTATCTTTGAAATGTCCCCTGTGCACCTCAGAAGAATGTACATTCCGTAGCTTTGGGGTGAAATGTTCTGAAGATGTCAATTAATTCCATCTGATCTAGTGAGTCATTTAAGATTGCTGTTTCTTTGATTTTTTGTCTAGAGGATTTATCCAGTGATATCAATGGGGTAATAAAGTCTCCTACTATGATTTTATTGCTGTTAATCTCTCCCTTGATATCTTCCAGCAGTTTTTTATGTATTTGGGTGCTCCTACATTTGGTGCATATACGTTTACCAGAGTTATATCCTCTTGTTGTATTGATCACTTTAGTATTATGAAGTGGCCTTCATTATCTCTTGTTATGGCCTTCACTTTGAGGTCTATTTTGTCAGATATAAATATTGCCACCCCAGCTTTTTTTTCATTTCCTTTTGCCTGAAAAACATTTTTTTTAATCCCTTTGCTTTTCATCTGTGTGAGTCCCTTGTTCTGAGGTGGGTCTCTTGTAGACAGCATATATATGGGTCATGTTTTCTTATCTATTCAGCCACCTGATGTCTTTTGATTGGAGCATTTAGTCCATTTATGATTAATGTTATTATTGATAAGTACCCATTTATAGCCATTTTTATTCTTTATGCCTGTATTCCTCCTTCCCTTTCTATTTCTTCTTTTTATTACAGTCCCTTTAGCACAGTGGTTCTCAACCTGTGGGTCGTGACCCCTTTGGCGGTCGAATGACCCTTTCACAGGGGTCGCCTTAGATCATCCTGCATATCAGATATTTACATTACGATTCATAACAATAGCAACATTACAGTTATGAAGTAGCAACGAAAATAATTTTATGGTTGGGTCACAACATGAGGAACTGTATTTAAAGGGCCAGAAGGTTGAGAACCACTGCTTTAGCATTTCTTGTATTACTGGCTTGGTAGCAATAAACCCCCTTAGCCTCTTTTTGTCTGTGAAGCTCCTTATTTCCCCTTCAATTTTGAATGATAGCCTTCTAGACAGAGTATTCTTGGATTCAGTCCCTTGCTTTGCATCACTTTGTATATTTCATTCCATTCCCTTCTGGCCTGATTTGTTTCTGTTGAGAAATCATTTGATAATCTAATGGTAGAGCCTTTGTAAGTAACTCTCTGTCTCTTTCTTGCAGCCTTTAAGATTCTCTCTTTGTCGTTAACGTTTGCCATTGTTATTATGACATGTCTTGTTGTGCATCTTTTGGTTCATCTTGTTTGGGACTCTCTGCTTGTGTGACTTTTTTCTTCCCCAAGCAGGGAAATTTTCTGTCATTATTTCTTATATTAGGTTTTCTAATCCTTGCTCCTCTTCTTGTCTTTCTGAAACCCCTATTATACAGATATTGCTTCGTTTCATGTTGTCCCAAAGCTCCCTTGAGCTCTCCTCCTGCTTTCTCCTTTTTTTTCTCAATTGTTGTTCAGATTAGGTGTGTTTTTCTACCCTGTCTTCTAACTCGCTGATTCGGTCCTTTGCTTCTTCTAGTCTACTGTTGAAACATTCCATTGTGTTTTTTTATTGTAGCTATATCATTCTTAATTTCCTCTTGCTTCTTATATATGTTGGTGCTTGTAGACGGAAGCCCACCCTTGAAGGTGGCCTGTGATTGTCCTTTGCTCCTTGGATCTCATACTTTCAGGAGGCGTGCTGGAGGCCACTGAGGTCAAAGAACAGAGATGAGGTGTCTTCCTCAAAGTGCCACTTCTTTTAGACAGCAAGCATTTTAAAACATCAATGTTATATTAAAGTAAACTTGGACATGTCACTATCCACATGTATTTTTCAAGATACACTGGAGATTCGAAAACAGGGTTGCCAAAACTACAGCCCAAGGGCCAAATCTGGCCCACCATCCATTTGCATAAATAAACTTTTATTGGCATGCAGCCACGCCCACTCATTCAGGTCTTAGCTCATTCATGTGGGGTGGAATGGAATGGCTGGGACAGGAACAATGTGGCCAATAAAGATAAAAGTAGTCACTACCTGATGTTAAAGAAATATTTGCTATCAGGCTCTGAAGATATCTACTTGCTTAGTGTCCTCTTGAATTGCATTTCATCCCATTTCATCAGTGCCCTTGGGTGTCCATGTTAAGAGAGCACTGGGCATAGCTTGAGGACCAGCTTTAAAGTCAGAAGCAGCTAATCTTGGCTTTTACCCACCTGGCAAAGTTCCTGCCTTGCCCTGAACTTGGCTTCCTCAATTTTAAACCTCCCAAACACTCTGAGGGTCCATAAAGGCTGGCATAGTCCCTGACAAGAGGTGGTCCCAGGAAACAAGCTTCCTTTTGCCCTCTTCAGCTCTTCCCAGCCCCTGCAGCTGGAGCAGCCCTTTCCTCAGGCCATTTCAGGGACCTTGCACTTGAGCCAAGCTTCACCCTCTCCCTGCTCAGACCCCAGCCCAACCCACCTCCACCTCAGCCTTGCCAACTTAGTGCACATGTGAGGTCACTTTGAGGATTCTTTTCAAAGCAATTGAATGAACTGATCTTAATATCCATTTTTAAACAATGGAACAGGAGAAGCAGATTTCTGGGCAGGAGAGCTCTCTCTCCCAGCTGTTTTAACCCCCGAGCCCCCAAGACATTTCTCCTGCTGAGGGTAGATGCTCCTTAGGCCCACGAAGAACATGGGATCCCAAGAGCCTGAGCTTTCGGAACCGAGGCTATACCCTCAGACTCCTCTGAGCATGGAAACCGTCCTCTGTACAGTATGTTCTTAAACAATGTTTGTTGAATGAATGGTTTCTCTCTGTGCCAGTATTCAAATTTTTTTCCTCTTTTCTTTTCTAATTTAATCCAGCAGTTGGCCTGGGTTTACCAAAGCTTTGCCAGGGTTTGCAAACAATCAGAGGCATATGGGCTCCATTTCTCGCCAGCTTCCAGGAATGTTGGGGCCATGTGGTGATGGTGGAGAGCAGCTGGGGTGGGGGTGGGGAGCAGGAATGTTTTCTGCTGGTCCTGGGGAGGGGCATATCTCGGAAATGGCCACAGAGCTCCAAACAAGCCAGAGGGAGGCACAATTCCAAGTCCTATTCACGTGTCTCTGTCTCTGGTTCTTGGTAAAGAGAAAACATCTCTGAATCTGGACACTAACCCTTGGTTCCCTTAAGTTGAAGGGAATCAGACAGAGCTCCTGGACAAGGGGACACACTTGAGTTTGGGCCTGGCCATGGCACAGGAGGAGAGGACAGGGAGCAGAAGTTCCACTGCCACACACAGTGCCCCAGGTCCCAGGGTCTGCTGGTACCATGGTCCCCAACAAGGTGTGCCAGCACTGTCCCTGCTCCTTGTGCCTGTCCCTGTGTGCCACCAGGAGATAGGGCTGGCAGGGCAAGAGTGTGAGATTGCTACACTGCTTATAAAAGGAGAGCACTCTCAGATGTTGGTGGGAATAAGGCAGGAGGCATAGTCAAGGGCCAGGGTGGCTGTGGGCAATACAGAGTGGTGGGGATTGGGGTGACTGGAGACACTATGTCTGGAGATCCCTTCCTGTGTCCCACTCACTTATGTAGAAACTAGAGGCCCAGTGCACAAAATTTGTGCACTTGGAGGGGTCCCTCAACCCTGCCTACGCCCTCTCGCAGTCTGGGAGCCCTCGCGGGATGTCCAACTGATAGCAGGGAGCAGGCCTAAACCATCCGTCGGACATCCTTAGCACTGCTGCAGAGGTAGGACAGGCTCACGCCACCACTGCTGTGCTCGCCAGCCATGAGCCCAGCTTCTGGCTGAGTGGTGCTCCCCCTGTGGGAGCACACTGACCAGCAGGGGGCAGCTCCTGCATTGAGTGTCTGCCCCCTGGTGCTGAGTGCACGTCATAGCGAGTGGTTGAGTGGCCTTAGCATATCATTAGCATATTACGCTTTGATTGGTTGAACGGATGACTGGATGACCAGACACTTAGCATATTAGGCTTTTATTATATAGGATAAGCAGGCCCCATGTTGTCAGCTCTTTTTCCCATGAGAGGCTGAAAATCCAACTTTTATAGGAAATCTAATTATTTGTTAATGTCAGGTAATTGAAATTAAGACCTCACACTATACAAGTGAATCAGAACACAACTGTAGGCAAGTCTGGCCAGTCAGTGAGTGGATTGTTCCTTCTGGCTTAGAAGAAAGGAGGCAATTGCCTGCCTAGCTGGGTCCTGTGATGGGGCAATTATGTACCTCCCAGGGCTGTTGTGAGCATGACTCAAGTTAAACACCAGAAAAATGCTAACCAGAATGCTGGGCACATGTGGAGTGTCCCACAAATGTGGGCCATCCCTGCTCACATATCAGTTCATGAGCACACTCTGAATACCTGGTCTAAATTGGCCCCATTCGGGACTCTGGGTATAGAACTGAACAGTCGTGTCTCTGTGCTCAGAGAGCTTGGAGCATGGGAGGATTGGGGAGCAGGGCAAGGAATGAGTAATTATACCCTGGTTAACATGCATACTAATCACAATAAATATAGGGCACTACGGGGTGACAGGGAAGAGTGCCCCTAACATAGAGGCAGGGGCTAGCCTGGGGAAGAGCTTGGAGTGTGTTGGTGCTGCTGCAGGTGGAAGAACGGTACGTGCAAAGGCCCAGTGGCATCACTACATCACTGGGCATGCTTGACCCCCACTGGAGAGTAGGGTGCTAGAGGAAAGGCAGGACATGAGATTGACAAAGCCTTCTGTGCCAGACTAAGGGGCCTAGGATCCACTGCAATATTACTACAAGGGAGTGATAAAGTTGGTTTTGCATCTCAGAAGAGAAACATCTGTCTTTAGGAGTTTGGGGTTTATGCCTTCTATTATCAGAAATGCCTCTGCCCAGGGCCTGAGGGGCCTGAGTTCACACATGCTGGCTCTGTGCAAGGAGGCATTTGTGTGATGTATCTATGTTGTCCCAGTAGCCCTGCGAGAGTCCCTTTCCTGCACAAGATCATCGAGGCTCAGAGAGGGTGATGGCATGACTCGGGCGTGGTAGGTGGAATTTCTGTCCCTGTGGAAAGGCAGATCCTCCTCAGGGACCTGGCCCAGGTGACATCCTCTCCCCACTGGTCCAGCCTGAAGAACAAGCACCCCTGAATCCCTGCGGAAGCCTGCTCTAAAGTGTGTTCTCACCTTAACCTCTCTGACCTCCCCAACAGCATTTGATGACACTGGCCCACATCCCAGTTTCCTTTCTACCTGGTTCTGTGACTCTTCTGGTTTTCTCCTTGGCTTATCCACCCATGCTGTCTTCCTGTTCTAAGGTTCACTCACCCACTCTGTCCCTTGTTCATTCAGCATATGTCTATAGAGCACTTACTACGTGCTAGACAGTATATAGGTGCTAGAAATGTGGTGGTGAGCGAGCCTAGGGTCCTGCCTGCATGGAGCCCATTCCAGTAGTGATAGGGTCAACCATAGCCCACCATTGATGACAACGAAGATGGAGAAGGTCCTGAGGGGGGTGCCAGGACTGTGCTTGTCTCTGCCTCTACCTCCCTCCATTCCCCCCACCTCCCTGCCCCCTGGGGGAGGCCTCCTGATAAGGAAGCCTCAGAGCAGCCTGTCCTTGGCTTCCCTGGGGGAGCTGTTGGCTGTCAAAGCGTTTGTTAGAGTCCCCGCGGACCAGGAGGGCGAGGTGTCCACACTCCTCAGTGACAGCTTGAGGCAGCTGCAGAGCTTGTCTCATGCAGACTCCAGCAAGGCAGTGACAGCTGATCCAGAAAAGCAGAGAGTGTGTCACAGCCCGGGGCTGTAGTCTGGGCTGGTGTGGGCTGTCACTCCTCCTGCACCCAGTGCTCAGGTGCAATCCAGCAACCTGGGGTCCTGCTCCCCTGCTGGAGGGGCTTGCCAGTGTGTCTTGGAAGGGTTAGGGATTCACACAAGGAAACCCAAGTTCAATGTGAGGTCCTAGGAGTCCACTTAGCTGATATGCATGTTCACTACCTGGCCAAAGGCCCAGCACATAGTAGGTGTTGATTAAATATCTTTTGAATGAATAAGTGAGTAAATTAATTCCCATAAAGTGATTATGGCCCCAGAG
The DNA here is from genome assembly GCF_000147115.1 of Myotis lucifugus. Lineage (NCBI taxonomy): Eukaryota > Metazoa > Chordata > Mammalia > Chiroptera > Vespertilionidae > Myotis > Myotis lucifugus. The sequence goes on along the minus strand of NW_005871434.1, from coordinate 639,161 downwards.
ACTGCCATGAAAAAATAGACTCCACCTGCCCATGGAAAAGAAGTCCCAGTAGCCTGAGTGTCCTTTTCCTTTCTTTCTTATGCCCAAGGCTTTTCTGCATCACAGATGGTGGACGTTTGAAAAGCTGAGTCACAGGGCAAATGACTGTAATCTCAGCTGGTTTCCCAAATTGCCTTCCAAAGCCTTTGTCCCGATTTCCACTCATGCTCATATGAGCAAGCTTCTCAATTTTACTGAGTCAGGTTTCCTCACTGGTGAAACAGGTGTCATAATGCTCCCTGGCAGGATGTAGGAGGTGACAGTTAAAGACGTGGGGAGATGCCTAGCACAGGTCTGGCAAGGTCGGATTGACTAATGATGTGCTACAGTCATTCCTTTGTATCTGTGACATTTGCCCAGTCAGCCAGCTCTTGGACCGAGAAGCATGGCTCTCATGAGGACACACTTGCCTGCCTTAGGGCAGCAAGGATAAGAGCTGTGGTAGCCCCATGGCCAGTGCCTATGCTGGGCGGGGGAGCAGGTGACAGCAGAGGCGAGCCCAAGCTGGTTTTGACAGCAGACTTGGTGCCATTCCATGCAGAGCTGTCACACCCTCAGCGGGTCCCTGGAGTGGGAGGCCTGGAGTGTGGCAGGCTCAGGGATTTGGGACAGGGAAACCTCTGAGGGACCGGGCTGACCAGACGGGGTGAGTGGGTGGGGTGCTTTGGGGGCCAGCCAGAGTCTCGGCACTGAGGATGCAGAAAGGCCCCAGTTCACAGGAGCACAGGTGTGGTGGAAGGAGGGGCAGGTAACAATCTAACAAATGAAAAGACTTGAGACTGGCTGGCATGGCAGAGGGATGGCCTGGAGGGAGCAGCATCTGTGTTAGCATAGTGAGTCCCTGAGAATGTCCCCATACTCAGGACACAGCAGCCTGGTTCTGACGAGGGCCTATGGGCTCCCTGTGGCCTTTCATACCCAGAAATGATCTGCAGGAATCTTGTGCCTCCATGAGCTCAGCCCCTCTCCCTTTGGTCTGGGCTCCCTTTGCAGCAGTACACTCGCCCATCTTCTCCTCTGTATTTGTCCCCTTGCTCCACACTTCAGATGCCTGTTCTGAGCTGGTCACGTGGCTGGTATGGAAGGACTAACCCATTTTCTACTGTGTCCACTACATGCTTTCACTCCGGAAGGGATGTGCTCACAGCAGAGTCTGGGCAGTGAGCTGCAAATAGGGCTGCACAAAGGCTTCTGAATTTTGCTGGGAGCCCCGAATTGAGCCTCCTGCCTGTGCGAGGGCACAGGTGACAATCTGTCATGGTTTCCTCATTCTTTTCAGGGCATACACCTGCTGGGCAGGGTCTCCTCATCATTTGGGGACCCCTGAGGCCCTGGTGGCAAGTGGGATGGCTGGCCTGAATCCTCACCATTTTTGCAAGGGGTGGAGGTAAGCAGGTCTAGCTTCAGCTCTTTACCTGGGCTGCTCAGGTGCACTGGCTGGTCCAAGTTCAGGTCTAGTGCCATGGCTATCTGTCCACAGCCTCACCCTGTCCCAGGCTAGTTACCTCCACCCCCAACCAGCACAGCTGGTAGCTTCTGGACCCCACCCCACCCAACCCCTCGGGGCCTGGGAGCCAGGCTGCTACTGGGTCTGTTCACTGACAGGAGCCCATCCCTTTCTCACCTCCACATAGCGCTACATAGGGAGTGGACTCTGCTCTTGATGTGTAGTCTCATCTTAGGGTCCAAGTGGGAAGCAGGGCCCATAGCACTCGGGGTCTGTTTGACCTTAAAGGTGTGTGGGGAGCAACAGCAGGGGTGGGGACCATAACTCTGGGTCTAACTTCCTGCCTCTGCTCTGCCACCTCCTCAGACCTCCTTGGTCAACCAGGATGTTTTCTCTACCCTACTCCTGTCCCTGGGGACTTCTCATGAGCCATGGCTCCCGCCATCATGATGTCATTGCCTGTCTCTCTTTCCTTGGGTGGAAATGGTAGTAGGACAGCAGAAAAATAAGAATTACAAGAGGAATGAAAAATCACTTTTTTCAATGACATCGTTGTGTCCTGTTGGACACAGGTGACAGATCATCTCTCAGGGGTGGAGATCGTGCCCACAGGCTCTGAGACTGGTGGGGGAGGGGAGAATGCCTGTGGTCTCCCTGCGAGAGGCCTCCCTCCAAGCTGGGTCCAGAGCTCTGGTCAGGGAGCCAGGGCTGATAGCTGCCCAGGGTAGAACTCTTCCACAAAGAAGGCAAACTTTCACATTGTCATGCAGAGCCAGTCCTGCCTTATTGCTTATTCCAGAACAGAAACTGGGCTGTGTCTTTCAGTAAGCAAAAGGTGCATTACAATGTATTTTCCCCAACAAGAGAGTCTTTGGCCTCTCTCCATGCAGAGAAAGGCTGCCGCTTTGAACATTTTCCCCCAATGTTTAAAGATTCCTGGATCAATTTCTCAGACAGGGCTCAAGGACATGTTCCAGCCTCCCTGCCCCCTGCGCTCTGGGCTGAGGAGAACCTAGCACAGGGGCCTCAGGGAAGGCAGGGTGGGGGTGGGCACTTGGGCACTTACTTGAGGCCTATGTCACTACAGGGCATCATGGGCTCATTGCTGTGACACATTTTACCCATCTCCTATTAGTCTACATTCTCTAAAGTTACCTACTCATTCATTTATTTAACACTCTTTACTGCCCACCCACTATGTGCTTGATACTACTGGGGACAGAGCAGTGAGCAAGGAAGAAAGGTGTCTCCTGTATCAAATAATACAGGAGAGCAACTACTTTAGCGGGTGTTTTAGGGGCTTGCTTTGAGCAGGAGACAGTTAATGCTGGGGAAAGAACATGAAAAGCCAGAGGGCACAGCAAGTGCCACGGCTCTGCGGTGGGGTTGAGCTTCCTGTGCAAGAAACCTAGGACAGACCTAGCCAATCTGAGAAGAGGCAGCAGGGTTTGACTTCATTCCAGTTGCAATGGGAGGGTCTTGGGGTCGGGGTATGAGGTTAAACAGGGGAGTAATTGCCCCGCTCCTTTGAAATGCATTTATTACTTTGACTTTGTTTCTTTAAATGCTCTTCAGATATTTCAAGAATTCAGGGGCTGGAGGAGAGGGGAAGGAATTCCAGGCCTGAGCCTTTGCACAAGCAGCAGGAGAGGCAGCCAGGCTTCAAGAAGGCAGAGCTATTGGGACTGAGAGTTGATGGAATAAGGTAGCTAAAGTGGATCACAGAGAAGCCAGCCAGGCCAGCCTAGCAGGGGCCCTCAAGAGCCTGTTCCTGGAGGCACTGGGGAGCCCTTGAGGGTTTCAGGCAGAGGAAGGAGGTCAAATCTGCTCTAAGTGGTGACTGAGTGGTAAAGAATGGTGTGTGGGGGATGTGAGCAGGACAGGAGGTAGGAAGGCACTCCGGAGCCCTGCCACCTGCATGCCTATCTTGGAGATTAGGTGGAGGTACAGGGAGGAGGAAAGATGTGAAGGAGCTGTTTGGGGACCAACCCCTGTCTTCGGTTTCTCCTTTTGTCATATCTATCAGCTTTTTGCTCAGCAGAAATGTTGTAGCTGTGTCCCTATTAAGGATGTGAGTGTTTTACTGAGGATTTTACACATTATTCCCAGTGGTACATGCCCACTTGGGCACCACAGGCTTCCTGCTTCACAACAGCATCTGAGCAGCATCCTGTGGGGGGAGGGAGTCAGCTGGCAATTTCACAGCCCCCTAGAAAGTTGGCATGGCTCTGGGAGTCAGGGCAGAGCCACACCTCAGGCCAGTGGAGGACAAGGGTGGTGGGCCCTCTACTTAGCACAGTGTGGGGACTGGGAGTCAGCACCAAAAGGGAACCTCTTTGCCAGTTTGGGGTCTCTGTCACACCACACCAATGAGCAAGAACTCTGCCCAGGCCAGTGGTCACTATGGGGGTCCCACCCTCTGGGAGGGGGCTGCTGGGGCCTGACCTCAGGAGCCACATAGATATCAGGTTGGGGGCCACCCCAAAGGCCCAGCAGCCACTGGGAGTGTCACAGAGTGAGGCCAAGGCATAGCTGGCTGTGCAGTCCTACCTGGGTGGGCAGGGCTGAGGGGGTCTTGAGAGCAGGCTTGGCTGCCAGCCTGACCTAGGCCTGGCCTCCCTGGCTTTCTGCTGGACACTCTGAATGTGCCCTATCTAGCTCCTCAGCAGCCCAGGGAGGCCCAGTTCATCTCCAAGGTCAGAGTCAGGGCACCCAGCTCAGCTGATGGGAACTGGCAACTGATGGGCAGCCCTAAAGACAGAGCCTCCCAGGCTGGACCCTCACTCAGCAGCCTGACTCCTTGGGCTCTGGTGACCTTGCCCCCACCCCCAGCTGGATGTGGGTCTCTGCCCTCAGGAGCTTTAAACTGAACAGGGGGTTCCTGGGGTTCTGGTTACCTCCTGCTCTGCATCAGGAGTCAGGGTCAGACCTGCCCAGTGTCCAAGAAGGACGTGAGATGAGAGTGGCCACCCTAAGGCTCAGTGGCAGGGCCAGGAGAATAGGAGGATCCTAGGCCCTAATGGGCAGGGTCTGTCTGGACCAAGAACTAGAAGGGCCAGCCCTACATATCCTCCCTCCCTGTGGGGACCAGCCTCAGCTTCTCCATCACTCAGGTGGGCTGACCACCTCTACTCCTGGCCTCGAAGGGCTGTTGAGAGCATAAAATGAGATAATTCCAGACACTCAGCCCTGGATTCCTTCCAGATAACAAAGCGGGCTTTCTGTCTTCCAGAGGGATTGTGAACATGGGCTCAGAGCCTCATCGTGCATTCCAGGGGCAGGAGCCCTCAAAGTTCACCCCAGACTAGCTCTGATAAGTAGTCAGAGCATGGGCTTCAGAGTGCTGTCAGGGTGTTGAGGGAGCCCCAAGCCCCTCATTTTCTGGGGAGGTTCTGAGCGATAACACCAGGAACTTTCTCCCTCCCCCGCTCCATGCAAAACAAAGGTGGACTGCCTCGCTTTTTCAGTGAGGTGACAGGGCTGAGTGCACCCTGAGTATCACAGGGCTGTGGGGGAGGTGCCCCACCCCATTCCAATCCAAGTTACTCCTCATGTCTGTCCCTTCTCTCCACTAATCCCAAATCCAACCCCACACTCCTACATCTCAACTGTGGCACTGGGCACTTCAATCTACTTTCCATAAAGGAGCCAGAGTAATCTTTGTAAAATGCAGTGTCTTGGCCCCGGTATTGTCCATTGCTCCTTGAGTAGAGTTAGAAACCTCCTGAATGGCCTCAGGATCCTTCTCCCACCTTCTCTCCTGGGTCTCTTCCCCTACTAGTCCCCTCTGCTAGCAACACCTTCACTGCTTCTGACCCAGGACATTTGCACATACTGTTCCCTCTAGCAGGAGCACCATCCCTGCTTTGCTGAGCTTACTCGTTTTTATTTCTCAGCTCTGAGATGAAATGCCATGTCCCTAGGAGGCCCAAAAATCTCACCCACAGGGCAGATTCCCCATTAATATGCCTTCTAGTTCCCCACCTTTTCCTTGTAGCCCTCAATGTCATCATGCTCGTGAAGCTGTTTTTGTTACTTTCAAGTTTTCCTTTCCACCTACTGACAGAGGGCCATGCTGATTCACTGCTGAATCCTCAGTGGTAACACTGTGCCAGGCATGCAGCAGGGCCAACAGCTCTCTGCTTGCCAAGGACTGTGGAGAAGGGGAGGCCAGGCCATGCAATTCTGGACCCCGGTGGATGAGCTCTGAGAGAGACGCCAGGCAGACTTAAGTTTGAGACTTCCACTAAGAACCTATGACAGGCCTGTCATTGGGCTGGGGGCGGAGGGGGGGGTATGTGTATGGTGGGATGGACATTTACACACCAAAGCTCAAACATGGGGAAAAATGCAACTTTCTTTAGTTCTTATGACTGATGCTGTCCTCATCATAGGATAGAAAGAAAAGTGTAACCTAGCCCGTGAGAGATGGCTTAGGCTTTTCCTATTTAAAAGCTGTTAGGGGTATGACTCAGATCAGAAATTAAGCTTCGACTCTGTACTTGTCATAGTCAGCTCTGACCACTGTAACAAAATACCATAGACTGAGTGGCTTAACCAAACCCAATTACATCATACAGTTTGGAGGCTGAAAGCCAACTAATTCAGTTCCTGGTGAGAGCTCTCATCCTGGCTTGCAGACATTGCAGAAAGAGAGAGAAAAAGGAAGAGAGACAGCTTTCTAGCATCTCTTCTTATAATGGCACTAATCCCGTTAGTGGAGGTAATTAAATATTAATAAAGGAAGGAAGCAAAGGGAATCCAACATTGTTAAGCCTAATAAACTGGGGAGCTAAATGGGATACGGAGCCTGCTTGCTCCACTAGGAAGCTACAGCTTCACAGACTTCTCAGGGGACCTCTAAGTCCCAGATTACCAAGGGAGGAATGAAAAACAGCAGGAGAAGTCAAAATGGCACAAGGGGATATGCTTCTACTATGAGGCATGTGTGGTAGAACCCAAGATGATGACCATAATCAAATTGTATAAGGGACACGAAACCTTGGAAGATCTAGGAAATGGATTTGTTAGAGGGAATGGATTTGTTAGAGGGAAGGCCCAGTGCAAGCCTGCAAAAGCTTGGAAAGTTGATTGGTTATTTTTAAAAAGTGGTCCTTCCCAGGTCTGAGATAATATAATCAACCTAACAAAGAATATTCTCTCTCCCTCTCTCTCTCTCTCTCTCTCTCTCTCTCTCTCACACACATACATGTGTGTCCCATTCATTAGCATGTTCTTTCTGCATAGCAGCCATGTGGCCCTAGCAGCCACCTGAGGCCTGTGGCCCCATCAGGTGGCTCACAACTGAAAGCAGACTATGCTAGCCAAATGGGGAGAGACATGGACTGAACAAATGGCACAAAAATCTCTGGGCATTGGCCCTATTTCTGGGGCTGACGAAGACAAGATTGGACTTTTTCCCTGGTGGGGCAGACAGGGAACTCAGGGGCAGTCCTTTGATTTTGCTTCTACAATAAGTCTTACCATGAAGCCTCAACCTCCTAGACGTTGGGTCTCCCAGAGTGCTTTCCTTGCAAACCCTTGAAAGAGCCCCATTTTCACTGCCAAAGTCCCATCATAGGAGCCCTCCCCCTCATGACCTCATTTAATCCTAATCACCTCCCAAAGGCCCCATTTCCTCACACCATTACATTGGGGTTGGGGTTTCAACTATGAGTTCATCCCTTGTCTCTCCTCCCTCTGGGAAGGTGTGTGTGCATGGCACGGCTGCCCTGCATCTGCACACATCTGTCCCAGCATGCTCTGCTCTGGGCAGTAGCCTTCCAGGCTTCACACCTCAGAGTTTATTCTCTCTCTGCAAGGAGGTCTATCCTCCCCTCCTGCAATCCAGCACCCTGGGCTCTCTTTGAGGCCTAGCTGTGTCCCCCAGCTATTCTGCTCACTGTCCCTGGATCCCCTGCACATATCTGGGAGCTTGGCTGCCCTTGCAGGCTTCTTGCTGCTGAAATTGCTCATGACTCCATTTCTGCTCTCTGAAGCCACCCCAAAATTTGAACCTGTCCCCCAGATTCCAGCCAGCAGGCAGGGACGGAGGTTCAAGCTCTTCCTCCTATCATTTCCTCAACTATCAAGGCTATTTTTATGCCATCCTGACCTCTCCCCACCCCCGCTTTCTGTCCCTCCAGCTGCAGAGGGACCTCCCTGTAACATTGCCTTCTATATTTTTACACCACGCCTCTCAGTCTAACTCTAGGAGCCAAATTGGCCAGTTTTGCTGGTAATGGATAAAGCAACTGCTTTGAAGAAGAAGAAAAAACACACACATTTTCTCTCTTAAGAAAAACTTGGCTTTTAGGGCTATTGTCTTTCTATGGACTGAAATATCTAGTTTGACCCTCTATGCTGGGCAAGGATGTCTGTGTTTTAGGGCTGTGTACCCTGCCCCTGAGCCTTGGGGGTCCTGCAGGGCAATATGAGCTACCGGCAGTGACAAAACAGCAGTTTTCCATTTTCACAATCATTTCTTCTCTCATGTGTGGAAATGCAGTCCTCAGAAGCTCTGTGAGGTAGGGACTTTTACCCTTGTTTTACAGAGGTGATGGCAAAGTGTGGATGAGTTGGCAGAGCCTACAGGGCTCCACCTACCAAGCCACCCTCTCCAGACTCGCGTACTGGTGACATATATTCTCCTGCAGGTCTATCAGTTGCCCTTTCCCTGAAGGAAAGTATTTGATCCATTAGTATTTGATTTTCCTTGTTAACTCTCAGATTTCTCAAAGGGTTTTTCTACTCATAGGTAGCAATTATCATTGCTCAGATAGAGACTGTAAAAGTTGGGGTTCAGAGCCAGTATAGTGCTGGCCTGAGACGGTGGAGTGGATCTGCCCTCACAGAGGGCCATCAGCAGCCCCTGGGCTTGTAGTGCACCCAGAGAGGGGTATACTGCCAGGTCATGCCCTTCCACTGAGTGACGGCCTGAGTGGATTGACTCCTTCAGAGTTCTGAGCACCTGCTGTGTGCTGCTGGGGACATGCAGGGAAAATAAAGGTTCCTGTGCAGCTCACAGCTGTGGGGGACACAGAGCTCAAGAAGTAATGGACATGGGTGTGGGGCACGGCCACAGTGTTTTGGACAGGTTCAAGCCTTGGACTGATGAGAAGACACAGTCCTCTCATGGCCACGTGCAAGTCCCAGCTTGGAGGGCAGAGCCCTCCCAGCACAATTATAGCCAACAGCTATAGTTGTAAGCTTGAACCTATGGTCTGAACACGTGGCCCCACGTGCCTGAGTGATACAGTTCAGGTGCATGTAGTTGAGTAGGATTGAAACCCATGAGAATGTTGTAAACATCTTGACCACACCCTTACGTTTCCTCGTGGCATCTGCTATAAAATAAAGACACAGGTTGTGGGTGTTGGTGCTGTCTCTCCATCAGAGAAGCAGTGTCCCACCAAGACCCAGCTTTCATTCTCTTGTCTGTCATTTCTAAGTCCTTCATGGCCCTCTCTCAGGGTCATTGAACCAGGCTGAGCTGGCATGGCACATAAGGCGCCCTGGGCTGAGTATGCCATGGCCATGCCGGCTCGCCACATATGGCACCGACCAGGGACTGAATTCTGCAACCAGGGACTGAGTTCTGGGACTGGGGACTGAGTTATGAGGACTAGGACCTGAGTTTGGGGGAACTGCAGTGGTCAGGTGAAAGGAGGCTCCCTTGAGGCGTGTGCAGAAAGTAAGGTAGGGAGCCGAGGTGTGATAATAGCTCGGTGTAAAACTTGGGAAATTCAGGATCCTAGGAAGGGATCCCTAAAAACAATGCTTATTGAAGCATTTTTTAATTTCTTAAGGAGAAAATAAGTAGAAGCATTTTTAAATTTCTTAAGGAGAAAATAAGTAGAAAATGGAATATAGAAAATAGAAAATAAGATAGATACAGATTAAGTGGAAAACAAGAAGTAGAAAATAGTACAGGTAAGATTTTGGTTATTTGTTTGCTCATAGGCACTGGACCTCGTGAGGTTTTGCGGGTTCAGTTAAGATGTGGAATTTATGGGGGTTGTAACCCAGGAAGGTTTGGGCAGGGGAAGCCAAGCCTACCTATAGTTCACAGGTAGAGGTAGAAAATAAGTAGAAATAAGCAGTAGAAATAGAGAAGTAAGCGGTAGAAAGTAAGCGGTAGACGTTAGAAACTAAGTGATAGGAAATAAGCTGTAGAAATAGAGAAATAAGAAGAAATAAGCGGTAAGAAATAAGCAGTAAGAAATAAGCGGTAGGAAATAAGTGGTATAAATAAGCGGTAGAAAACAAGTGGTAGAAATAAAGTAGAAAGCGGTAGAAATAGTAGGTAGAAATAGGTAGAAAGAAGTAAATAGATACAAATAAGGTAGAAATCTCCTAGGGTTTGTTTAAGCCACTGTAAAGCAAAAAATGGCTGTGGTTGATATTGTTTAAGGAAGTAACTTTTATTTCTGACCTAGATTGTAAGCTCTTGCAGCAGTTGCATTGTTTCTGGGCTTTGGTTATCTTTGCTTGTGTGACCTGATAACTCCCTGGGACTTTGGGTCTGTGTGAGACCCCAGACTCGGAGTTGGAGGTCTCCAGCTCTGCAAGACCGAGGGCTGCTCATTTCCATGCAGCTGCGGCTAAAGAAAGAAGCTGAGAAGGGACCAAACTTCCACCGGTGGGGACGGGGCTGATTTGACCAGGACTGGTGCTGACTCAGTGTCAAGGCCAACCATCCAGACAGCCTGATCCAGGGGACTAGTTTTGCATCAACAACATCTTTGCATCGGCGGCATCTTACTACGCAAGTGACCAAGGTATCAACATGGAGTCAGCTGAGGAAGATGGCGACTGAGCCCAAGCAGATGTTAGAAAAGCAAGTGGAAGCTATGCTAGCGTTGGTGAACTGCCAGTTTTCTGTAAAATCTTGTGGAGCTAAATCTAAGGACTCTGAATAAGATATCCTGAAAACATTAACATGTTTGTAGTTTAGTTTTGCATTGGCATTGTTTTGTTATTGTGTTATTAATAGCCAGAGTTTTGTTCTCTTGTTGCTGTATTGACATTGCTGTGTTTATGATTTTGTTAATAGCCAGAAGTTTGTTTTGATGTTTTGATTATGCTGAATAATTTTTTTAGAGTTTTTGATAATGTAAATAGACGTGTTTAAAAACAAAAGAAAAGGGGGATATGTGGGGCACAGCTACAGTGTTTTGGACAGGTTCAAGTCTTAGACTGATGAGAAAGCACAGTCCTCTCATGGCCACATGCAAGTCCCAGATTGGAGGGCAGAGCCCTCCCAGCACAATTATAGCCAACAGCTATAGTTGTAAGCTTGAACCTATGGTCTGAACACGTGGCCCCATGTGCCTAAGTGATACAGTTCAGGTGCATGTAGTTGAGTAGGATTGAAACCCATGAGAATGTTGTAAACATCTTGATCACACCCTTACGTTCCTTCATGGCATCTGCTATAAAATAAAAACACAGCTTGTGGGTGTTGGCGCTGTCTCTCTATCCAGGAGCAGTGTCCCATCGAGACCCAGCTTTCATTCTCTTGTCTGTCATTTCTAAGTCCTTCGCCGCCCCCTCTCAGGGTCACTAAACGAGGCTGAGCTGGCATGGCACATAAGGTGCCCTGGGGCTGAGTATGCCATGGCTGTGCTGGCTTGCCACACATGGGTACTTGCTGAGGAGCAGATCAGACCTGGGGAGGCCCTTCTGAGAGAAAGTGACCAGAGGTTGGGCTGCCAGGAGGAAAGGGTTTGCTCAGCCAGCAAAAGAGGTGGCAGTGAGGAGGCATTTCAGGCATAATATTGAGAGTGTGTGGGGTGGGGCCAAGGGGAAGGAAGGCTCTGTCAGCTCTGAACCTGGGATAACCTGACCAGCATTTCCAGAAGGTCATACTCGCTGTGCTGTGGGGAGTGGGATCCCCTCACCTTCTTGTGCCATCTGGTGAAGCCCATTGGCACCTGCTTGGAATAATGTTTTTAAATGCAAAAAACAAAATGTGAGTAAACCAGTGATAAAATACAAAGGAAGCCAATGATATGAGCCACTGGTATCAAAACAGAGCACAAAAAGTGGTGGTAGTGGTGGGAATCAGGCTCTTCCCCAGATCGCAAGAAAAGCATTGCAAGGATCCATGCACAGGTGATTGCGGTGTGGCTGGGTTTATTTGTGATAAAAATCAAAGGAGTGCCCCTCCAGGTGTTAATGTAAGAAACATTCAAACCTGTGAAGAATTTTTGTGAGTTTATTGAGCCATACTGTCGACAATTGCTGGGAAACAGAATCTTGATGGATTGAGATAATGCTCCAGAGAATGGCAGTTTTGCACCTTGGTCTATACGGTACAATCAAAAGAGGAGACATAAGTGGGTTAAATGAAATTCATTGGTGATAGATTAGGGAGGTGGGAGAAAACAAAGTGGGAAAACCTCTGGAATTGGATAAAAAGTAAAATTATAGACACATACTTTTTCACTTAGGTGGGTGCAGGGTAGTTAACAGTCAACAGTTAACTCAGTGACAATGAGGGAATTTGTGATCTTTGCAGCGTGGTGCCTGTGCTTTGAAGGGTCTGGAAAAAGGAAAATTACTTTTATGTTCCAAGGATATGTTATCATAGATGCAAAAGTCAATAGGCAGGCTTGGTTAAGGTAAAGATTGACCTTTGTCAGGGAAGATACCAGCCTAAGACATGACTACTCACCATAAACTGTTTTTAGTTAAAGTTTTAATTTCAGATCATCCTTTGTGGTTACTTTAGGTCTCTGAGTTTGCAAGGCTGCCACGCAGGCCTTCCCTGAGCTAGTCAAGTTAGCATGTGGCCCCATTTCATCCACTGGATATTCAATATCCCATTCTCCTCCACTCCGCCATGGAAAAGTCCAATCTTGTCTTCAGCAAGACAAAGGCCAGTGTCCAGAGTTTCTGCTTCAGATTCCTCTGGAGCCTGTGCAGTCTTCTATGGGTCCCAAGTGACCACTAGATCTGCATGGTTGCATGTTCCTGGAGGGAGAGAATGAATGAAAGGGGGGAGTGTGAGTTGTAAAGAGTGAGAGAAAGGGAGGGAGGGAGGGAGATTCTTCACCTGAGATTATGTATTCACAGAACCAGAAGCTTTGTCAAAATAACCAATCAACTTCCCAAGCTTTCACAGACTTCTGATGGGTCTACCCCTAGTCAATGATCCCTTTCCCAGATTAGACTGACAGTCCTCTTGGTCAAGTTCCTCCCCCCACACCTTTTGACTTCTATTGTGAATATCCTTATCTCCTTTTGCTTCCCAGACAATCCAGTACTAATACCAGAAGAGGGAAAGGGGGGTGTTAATCCTTGGGGAGCAATCCTGGGATCCCCTGCAGTGTGTGTGAGGCTGTAGCTTCCTGGCGAAGCAGACAGGCTCAGTGTCCCCTGCTGACTGTTCTTAACAATATCTGACTTACCTTGCTCTCTTCCTTCTTATTACTATTTAGCTAACTATGGCAATAAAGCACCTTTGTAACAGAGTAGTGTCTGTTCTTTATCAACACATTAAATAAGACCAGGTGGTGGGTCTACACTGACCCCCTTCCAAATAGTGATGAACACAGAGGACTTTTCATAACCAGCAGCAGCAACTATAGAGTGATTTCTACTGGTGACAGCCCTGGCACTGTCCATGCCTCTGGAGTTTATAGCCTATGGTCACCCTTGAAGGAAAGGCCACATGCAGTTAGAGGCTAGTGCGAATAGAGGGGTCAGTGCCCAAGTTCAGGCTCCAGGAGGAGAATGCCTGTGCTGGCAGGAGGAAGCACTGAGGAGGGGGTGGCCACAATCCAGGTAGGGACAGTGGCTGCAAGGCAGGTGGCACAGAAGGAAGGGCTGGATTCAAAGTTGAGGTGATGCTGGGGTATAAACTGTGGGAAAGAGAAAGGAGTGTGGGGGGTACACATGTTCTGGCCTGGGGGCTGGTGATGTCATTTGCAAAGCCAGGGCTTGTCCTTGGGCCTGAGATTCCTGCTGATGACATCTCCCTGGTTGTCTTTCAGGTCAATGAAATCTACCATGACGAGTCCTTGGGGGCCCACATCAATGTGGTTCTGGTGCGGATAATCCTGCTCAGCTATGGGAAGGTAAGTGAGCACCCAGGCCAGAGCCCCGTGTGCTGGGGGATGGTGGGCTCCCCAGTGAGACACGGGCTTCTTTAAAAGTGTCTATGTCTGCCCAACAAGTCTGCCTCTCCTGGCTGCCCTGTACTTTCTGTAAGAAACAAGGAGCTTGTGAGCCATCCCATTGTCCTGCTCCCCTTTCACCCTCACCCCTCATTTTCATATGTAGGTTTTGTTTTTATTCTAGTGTGGTGACTGCCATGGAAAAGATGGTTTATTACCCACGGACCCCGCCATGCAGGGTCACACAGGGAAGCACCTGGGTCAGTCAGGAGGCAGATGGAGGGAGGGAAAAACATGGATGAGAGCCTTCACTGGTTTCTGTAGGAAGGAATGGGCGAGTCAGGGTAAGCAGGAGCAGGATTGACTGGTTTTAATAATTTCATCAAGCTGTGTGGTATAGGGCTGTTTCTAGTTGTGTGGTGCCTCACCCTGGGTTGATCAGGGCCAGGGATAGTGGCCCAAAATGTGAGACCCTGAGGAGGAGGTGCTTGGGCTGGACCCTGGATTGCTTGCTCGGTTTGCATTTGAAAAGCACACTCCATAGTGAGTCCTTGATTATCTCTAGGACATGGCTCACCCTGGGAGGGCAGTTCCACCAGGGTCAGCAAGGCCCTGATATCAGAGCATCAGAAACACAGTTAACACATAACTCATTTTGATGCCTGTCCATATCTTCAACATGTGCCCTCCTCTTCTCATATTGCACACCCTATGCCCCAATAGGGCTGTCCTGCCCTCTCTACCTCCTCTCACTGTAAAACTTGGATCTACTTTTCCCAGCAACGTGCATGGGTCTATGCATGTGTTGTGCATTGGAAGAGAAAGCCCCACCGCAGATAGCTGAGATGGAAGATAAGGAGAGATGTGAGGAAAGAAAGTGCCTGTAGTGCCTGCCAGCTGGGACTGAGCATGAGCCTGCACCAGGCATCTCAAAAAATAAAATTCCACTGCACACAACTTACAAGGTGATCAGTATCAAAATGACAATGAAGGGCTCATTTGGTGCAGTGAATTCCAGAAATAGGGCACTTGAACCCACCCTCCTTACCCTGGGAAGCATGTTTCTCTAAAGTGAGGGAAGTAGACACTGTAAGGACACCAGCCACAGACCCACAGAGAGCATAGAATCTGCCAGAGCATCCATCAAAACAAGGAGATTGGTGAAAACCTACCTGCAGTCTTCTTTCATGCCTTATCAAGACCTTTAACACGTTACATTTTAATAAGCATAAAAGTTTCAAGTGATAGAATGAATAAAGTTAAATTAGTAGTTATATAATTTTCCTTTGCCCTACAGAAAGAAGCTGTGCTGTATTTTTGAGGGATCATAGGACACTTTAAAATTACAAAAGTACTTTAGGTCATAAAGAAAATTTTGGCAACTTTTATACAGCAAAAAACTGCCTACCTCTAGACTCTGACTCAATGCCCCAAAACGAGGAAGAAGAATGGTGCATAAATGGAAGATTCAACTCCTTTGAAAATCAAAACAGCCCTTAGGAAGAAGAATGAGAGTATTTGGAGAAAGAATAACCATGCACTACAGATCACAGGCAGCTGCATAGGTGCTTTCCAAGATGAAAAGGAGAGAAGGAATGCAAGGTAAGTTTGAACACATGTGAACAACCCAAACCACAACCTAAAGAAAGCAAAACCAAAGACATCATTCAGAAAAAGCAGGTATCAATAAATTAGAAAATAGAAAGAAATTATAGAATCAATCAAGAAGAGAGCCTTGTGGATCACTCGATCTGGGAGAAGCCAGCTGCCATGCTGTGAGGACCATTAAGCAGCTCTATGGGGAGGTCCATAATCAAGGAACCACAGCCTCCTTCCAGTAGCTAGGTAAGGAAGCAATCTTGGAGGTGGATATTCTAGCCCCAATCAGGCCTTCAGATGACTAAAGCCTGAGCTGATATCTGGACTGCAATCTCATGAAACTGAACAAGAATCAGCTGAGCTTCTCCTGAACTCCTGACCCAAAGAAACTATGGAGAAAATGGCAGCGGAATAGACAGATGTCTCCCGAGCCTTGTCCCAGAACAGATAGAATGAGCAGCTGAAACGAGTAACATCCACCCCGAATTACTGAAGGAGACTCAGCTGGTGAGACAATTTGCAACCAGGAAGGGCAGAGGACCCCTGGAGAAAGCCCAGGGCACTGCGACCACGTGAGCAGCCCACTCCTGTCCAAGGAGCAGCAGCCCCGCGAGCAGCCTGCCCGGTCTGAGGAGCAACAGCCACATGCAGGCAGCCCCCATCCAAGGAGCAGCAGCCACATGAGCAGTCCAACCCCATCCGAGGAGCAGCAGCCACATGAGCAGCCCACCCCTGTCCGAGAAGCAGCACCTGCGCACAGCCCAATCCCATCCGAGGAGCAGCAGCCTCGTGATCAGTGCACCCCAATCCGAGGAGCAGCAGCTGTGCGAGCAGCCTCCCCCCCACAGCCAGAGGAGCCACCTCTGCTGCGAACAGCACCCAACAGAGGATCCACTGCCAAATGAGGAGCAGCTGCTGAAGTGAACGCCCGAGTAGCAACCGCACCCCGAGGAGCCACTGCCACCCAAGGAGCATCCCCTGCATGACTCAACATCTAGATTCCTCAGTGAAACAAAAAATAGGTAGACAACAAAACCCCCAAAGAAAATAAAAGGAGGAATTGCCAGAAAAGCAGCTAAGTGAAACAGAGGCATGCAATATGTCAGAAAAACAATTCAGAATAAGGGTCATACAGTTCATAAACCAGATGGATGAAAAAATCAACAACTTATGTAAGAATCAAGAAGAAATGAAGAATGATATAGCTGCAATAAAAAACACCGTGGAAAGTTTCAACAGTAGACTAGAGGAAGCGGAGGACTGAATTAGCGAATTAGAAGACAGGGAAGCAAAACACACCCAAACTGGACTGCAATTGAAGAAAAAAAATTAAAAGACAGGAGGAGAGCCTAAGGGAGCTATGGGACAACATGAAACAAAGCAACATACAAATAATAGGGGTGCCAGAACAACAGGAAGAGGAACAAGGGTTAGAAAACCTATTTGAAAAAATAATGTCAGAAAACTTCCCTGATGTGGGGAAGAAAAACGTCACACAAGCACAGAGAGTCCCAAACAAGATGAACCCGAAAAGACCCACACCAAGACACATCATAATTACATTGCAAATATTCAGGACAAAAAGAGAATCTTAAAGGCTACAAGAGAGAGACAGAAAGTTACGTACAAGGGATCTTCCATTAGATTATCAAATGATTTCTCAACAGAAACACATCAGGCCAGAAAAGAATGGAAGGAAATTTACAAAGTGATGCAAAGCAAGGGACTGAATCCAAGAATACTCTGTCTAGCAAGGCTATCATTCAGAATTGAAGAGGAAATAAGGAGCTTCACAGACAAAAAAAGGCTAAGGGAGTTTATCACTACCAAGCCAGCAATGAAAGAAATGCTAAGAGACTGGTGTAAAAAGAAGAAATGAAAAGGTAAGAGGGAACAAAGGCACAAAAAATGAAAATGGCTACAAACAAGTACCTATCCTATATAATAAAGAGGTAATATGCAATTAACCCTCACGCCCTCACAAGATGGGTGCCTATGACCAGACCAGCAGGGGGATTAGTGAGAGACAACCAAATGACTGAACAAGAAGGCTGCATGGGGCAACCAGGCCGGCAGGGGGGTTAGTGAGGGATGACCAAATGACTGAACAAGCAGCTCCATGGGGTGACCAGGCCGGCAGGGGGGCCATGAAGGGAGACCAGGCCAGGAGGGGAGGCAGTTGGGAGTGACCAGGCCAGTGAGGGGTGGGGGGAGTTGGAGGCCACCAGGCTGGCAGGGATGGGGCAGTTGGGGGCAAATTGGCTGGCAGCAGGGTGGCAGTTAGGGGCATTCAGGCAGGCATGCAGAGGCAGTGAGAGAAAACCAGGCAGGCAGGCAGGTAAGCGATTAGGAGGCAGCAGTCCAGAATTGTGAGTGGTCCTGGGGATGGGGCCTAAAACAGTAGTCAGACATCCCCCAAGGGGTCCCAGATTGAAGAGGATGCAGGCTGAGCTGAGGGTACCGCCCCGCCCCCGTGCATGAATTTCGTGAACCAGGACTCTAATAAATAATAACTTTAAACAAAAATGGACTAAATGCTCCAATCAAAAGATATCAAGTGGCTGAATGGATGAAAAAACATGACCCATATATATGCTGTCTATAAGAGACCCACCTCAGAACAAGGGATTCACACAGACTGAAAGTGAAGGGATGGAAAAATATCTTTCAGGCAAATGGAAATGAAAAAAAGCTGGAGTAGCAATACTTACATCTGACAAAATAGACCTCAAAGTGAAGGCCATAGCAAGAGATAAGGAAAGCCACTTCATAATACTAAAGGGATCGATACAACAAGAGGATATAACACTGATAAACATATATGCACCCAATGCTGGAGCACCCAAATACATAAAAAAAAAACTCCTGAAAGATATCAAGGGAGATATTGACAACAATACAATGATAGTAGGGGACTTTAATACACCACTGACATCACTGGATAAATCCTCTAGACAAAAAAATCAGGAAAGAAACAGCAATCCTAAATGACTCACTAGATCAGATGGACTTAATTGACATCTTCAGAACATTTCACCCCAAAGCCATGGAATATACATTCTTCTCAAGTGCACATGGGACATTTTCAAAAATAGACCACATATTGGGTAACAAGCAAAGTCTCCCCAAATTCAAGAAGATTGAAATCATATCAAGCATCTTCTCAGACCACAATGGCATAATATTAGAAATAAACTATAATAAAAACAATCCAAAAAATTCAAACACTTGGAAGCTGACTAGCATGCTATTAAACAATGATTGGGTTACCAAAGAGATCAAAAAGAAATTAAAAACATCCTGGAAAATAATGACAATAAAAACACAACAATCCAAAATCTATGGGACACAATGAAAGCAGTCCTGAGAGGGAAGTTTATAGCTCTACAGGCCTATCTCAAAAAACAAGAAAAAATGGTAGTAAACCATCTAACTCTACAACTTAAAGAATTAGAAAGAGAGCAACAAGAAAAGCCCAGAGTGAGCAGAAGGAAAGAGAAAATAAAGATCAGAGCAGAAATGAATGACATAGAGACAAAAAAAATAATACAAAAGATCAATGAAACCAAGAGCTGGTTCTTTGAAAGGATAAACAAGATTGACAAACCCCTAGCCAGGCTCACCAAGAAGCAAAGAGAGAGGACCCAAATAAACAAAATTAGAAATTAAAGAGGCAAAATAACAACAGACCCCACAGAAATACAAAGGATTGTTTAAAAAAATACTATGAACAACTCTATTCCAACAAACTAGACAACCTGGAGGAAATGGACATATTCCTAGAAAAATACAACATTCCAAAACTCAATCAGGAAGAATCTAAAAATCTCAATAGGCCAATAACTATGGAAGAAATTGAAGCAGTCATCAAAAAGCTTCCAGCAAACAAAAGCCCGGGGCCAGACGGCTTCATAGGGGAGTTTTACCAAACATTCAAGGAAGAACTAAAACCCATCCTCCTCAGACTATTCCAAAAAATTCAAGAGGAAGGAACACTTCCAAGCTCATTCTATGAAGCCAGCATCACCCTAATACCAAAACCAGGTAAAGACAACACAATGAAAGAGAATTACAGGCCAATATCCCTCATGAACATAGATGCCAAAATCCTCAACAAAATCTTAGCAAATTGGATCCAGCAGTACATCAGAAAGATCATACACCATGACCAAGTAGGATTTATCCCGGAGATGCAAGGATGGTACAATATCCGCATCACATAAACAAATTGAGAGATAAAAATCAGTGTCATATCAATTGATGCATAAAAAAACATTTGACAAAATCCAACACCCTTTCTTGATAAAAACTCTCAGCAAGGTGGGAATAGAAGGATCATACCTCAACATAATAAAAGCTATATATGACAAACCCACAGACAACATCATACTCAATGGGCAAAAACTAAAACCATTTCCCCTAAGAACTGGAACAAGACAAGGATGCCCACTCTCACCACTCCTGTTCGATATAGTACTGGAAATACTAGCCATTGTGATTAGACAAGAAGAAGAAATAGAGAAGCAAGATGGCGGCGATATAGGCAGACACGTCCCAGGTCTTGTCCCGGAGCAAACGGATTAAGCAGCTGAAACTAATAACACCCACCCCGAATTGGCGAATTTACTCAGCTGGTGAGACGGTTTGCAGCCGGGAAGGGCAGAGCTCCCCTGGAAAGGTAAAAAACCAGGGATCTGGGCAGGAAAGTTTGCCAGACCTGAGCCCAGAGGGTCGGAGGGAGACCGCGTGGCAGACAGCCGCGTCTCTTGGGACAGACACAGCCCCTGACTGGGGAAAGGAGTTCCACGGGTTTGCTGGCGCCAGGAGATTTGAGATTTGGATTTTGTGATTGCGGAAAACTGAGACTAAAGGGGGCATCCTGAGGAACTGACCAGACCATGCAGTGCCCATAAGAGAGGAGCGTTGCCCAGATCATGCAGTGCTGGTAAGAGAGGAGCGTTTCCCAGATCATGCAGTGCTGGTAAGAGAGGAGCGTTTCCCAGACCGATCCAAGCAACAGCAGCCCCCTGATCACCGCAGCCTCCTGATCAATACACCCTCTGTCGGAGGAACAGCAGCTGTACGTGAAGCCTCCCCCCACCAGCCAGAAGAGCCACCACAGCTGTGAACAGCACCCACCAGAGGAGCTGCTGCCAACTGGGAAGCAGCTGCTACCCCAACCGTCCGAGCAGCAACCACAACCCAAGGAGCCCCTGCCACCCAGGGAGCAGCCACTGAACGACTCAACATCTACATATGTCAGCGAAATCAAACATGGGTAGGCAAAGAAACCCCCAAAGGAAAGAAAAGGAGGCCTCGCCAGAAAAGCAGCTAAGTGATACAGAGGCATGCAACATGACAGAAAAAGAATTCAGAACAAGGGTCCTAGAGTGCATACACCGGACGGAGGAAAAAGTCAACAACTTATTCAAGAAGCAAGAAGAAACAGATGAAAAAATCAACAACTTATGCAAGAAGCAAGAAGAAACAGATGAAAAAATCAATAACTTATGTAAGACCCAACAAGAAATGAAGAGCGATATAGCTGCAATAAAAAACACCATTGAAAGCATCAACAGTAGACTAGGAGAAGCGGAGGACCGAATTAGTGAATTAGAAGACAAGGAAGCAAAACACACCCAAACTGTACTGCAATTGGAGAAAAAAATTAAAAGACAGGAGGAGAGCCTAAGGGAGCTTTGGGACAACATGAAACGAAACAACATACGAATAATAGGGGTGCCAGAACAACAGAAAGAGGAACAAGGATTAGAAAATCTACTCGAAGAAATAATATCAGAAAACTTCCCTGAGGTGGGGAAGAAAAAAGTCACACAAGCACAGAGAGTCCCAAACAAGGTGAACCCGAAAGAGCCACACCAAGACACATCATAATTACCATGGCAAGTGTTCAGGACAAAGAGAGAATCTTAAAGGCTGCAAGAGAGAGACGGAAAGTTACATACAAGGGATCTCCCATTAGACTATCAAATGATTTCTCAACAGAAACACATCAGGCCAGAAAAGAATGGACGGAAATTTACAAAGTGATGCAAAGCAAGGGACTGAATCCAAGAATACTCTATCCAGCAAGGCTATCATTCAAATTTGAAGGGGAAATAAGAAGCTTCACAGACAAAAAAAGTCTAAGGGAGTTTATCACCACCAAACCAGCAATGCAAGAAATGCTAAAGGGACTGGTGTAAAAAGAAGAAATAAAAAGCTCAGAAAGAAAACAGCCACACACAAAAAAAGAAATGGCTACAAACAAGTACCTTTCAATAATAACTTTAAACGTAAACGGACTAAATGCTCCAACCAAAAGACATCAAGTGGCTGAATGGATAAAAAAAACATGACCCATACATTTGCTGTCTACAAGAGACCCACCTCATTAGAAGGGACTCACACAGACTGAAAGTGAAGGGATGGAAAAATATCTTCCAGGCAAATGGAAAGGAAAAGAAAGCTGGGGTAGCAATACTTATATCAGACAAAATAGACCTCAAAGTGAAGGCCATAACCAGAGATAAGGAAGGCCACTTCATAATACTAAAGGGATCAATACAACAAGAAGATATAACCCTGGTAAACATTTATGCACCCAATGCAGGAGCATCCAAATACATAAAAAAAAAAGAAGAAGAAATAAAAGGCATCCAAATTGGAAAAGAAGTAAAACTGTCCTTATTCGCCCTAACCGATTTGGCTCAGTGGATAGAGCATTGGCCTGCAGACTGAAGGGTCCCGGGTTCGATTCCAGTCAAGGGCATGTACCTTGGTTTCAGGCACATCCCCAGTAGGGGGTGTGCAGGAGGCAGCTGATTGATGTTTCTCTCTCATCGATGTTTCTAACTATCCCTGTACATAGAAAATCCTAAAGACTCCATCAAAAAACTATTAGACTTAATAAATGAATTCGGCAATGTAGCAGGATCCAAAATTAACACCAAGAAATCTATGTCGTTTCTATACACCAATAGTAAACTTACAGAAAGAGAGACTAAAAAGCAATCCCATTTACCATTGCACCAAAAAAATTAAGATACCTAGGAATAAACTTAACTAAGGAGATAAAAGACCTATACACGGAAAACTACAGGACACTGAAAAAAGAGATAGAGGAAGACATAAACAGATGGAAAAACATACCGTGTTCATGGATTGGTAGAATCAACATCATTGAAATGTGCATACTAGCCCTAACCGGTTTGGCTCAGTGGAGTTCTGGGTTCGATTCCGGTCAGGGGCAAGTACTTTGGTTGCGGGCACATTCCCAATAAGGGGTGTGCAGGAGGCAGCTGATCAATATTTCTCTCTCATCAATATTTCTAACTCTCTATTCCTCTCCCTTCCTCTCTGTAAAAAAATCAATACAATATATTTTTAAAAAGTAAAATAAATAAGTAAATAAGTAAATAAATAAATAAATAAATAAATAAATAAATAAAATGTCCATACTACCCAAAGCAATCTACAGATTCAATGCACTCCCCATTAAAATACCAACAGCATATTTCACAGACCTAGAATGAACTTTCCAAAAATTCATCTGGAATAAAAAAAGACCCCAAATAGCTGCAGCAATCCTGAGAAAGAAGAACAAAGTAGGTGGGATCTCAATACCAGATATCAAGCTGTATTACAAAGCCACTGTTCTCAAAACAGCCTGGTACTGGAACAAGAACAGACATATCGATCAATGGAATAGAATAGAGAACCCAGAAATCGAACCAAACCCCTATGCTCAATTAATATTTGATAAAGGAGGCAAGAGCATACAAGAAAATCAAGACAGTCTCTTCAATAAATGGTATTGGAAAAATTGGACAGATACATGCAAAAAAAATGAAACTAGAACACCAGCTTACACCATACACAAAAATAAACTCAAAATGGATAAAAGATTTAAACATAAGATGGGAAATCATAAAAATACTAGAGGAATCCACAGGCAGCAAAATCTCAGACATATGCCAAAGCAATTTCTTCACCTATACTGCTCCTAGGGCAATGGAAACTAAAGAGAAAATAAACAAATAGGACTACATCAAAACAAAAAGCTTTTGTACAACAAAGGAAACTATCAACAAAACAATAAGAAAGCCCATTGCATGGGAGAACATATTTGCCAATGTTATCACCAATAAGGGTTTACTCTCCAACATTTACAGGGAACTCATACAACTTAACAAAAGGAACATAAACAACCCAATAAAAAAATGGGCAACAGACCTAAATAGATACTTTTCAAAAGAAGACAGAAGGAAGGCCAAGAGACATATGAAAACATGCTCAAAGTCACTATCTGAGAGATGCAAATCAAAACGACAATGTGGTACCATCTCACACCTGTCAGAATGGCTATCATCAACAAACCAACAAACGACAAGTGCTGGTGAGGATGCAGAGAAAAAGGAACCCTCGTGCACTACTGGTGGGAATCCAGAATGGTGCAGCCACTGTGGAGAACAGTATGGAGTTTCCTCAAAAAACTAAAAATGGAACTCCCATTTGACGCAGTGATCCCACTTCTAGGAATATATCCCAAGAAATCAGAAACACCAATCAGAAAGGATATATGCACCCCTATGTTCATAGCAGCACAATTCACCATAGCTAAGATTTGGAAATAGCCTAAGTGCCCATCAGCAGATGAATGGATTAAAAAACTGTGGTACATCTACACAATGAAATACTACACTGCGATAAAAAAGGAGGAATTCTTACCATTTGCAACAGCATGGATGGAACTGGAGAGCATTATACTAAGTGCAATAAGCCAGCCAGAGAAAGATAAATATCACATGATCTCATTTATAGAATATAATGAACAACATAAACTGATGAAGAAAAACAGATCCAGAGTCAGAGAAGCAATGATCAGACCATCAAACCTCAGAGGGAAGGTAGGGAAGGGTGGGGGGTAAGGGAGAGAGATCAACCAAAGGACTTATATGCATGCATATAAGCCTAACCAATGGGCATAGACAACAGGGGAGTGAGGGCATGAGTGTGGGATGGGGGGACAATGGGGGGATAAGGACACATTTGGAATACCTTAATCAATAAAGAAATTTAAAAAAAACATAAAAGAAAATGCAATAATAATAATAATAATAATACCCAGTTAGTAGGCTGTGAGGTTTGTATGTTACTGAAAAAAAAAATATAGAGACTTGTAAAAAGCAAACCTCTAGCATATTTAATCTAGAAACAAAAGAGAGGAAGCCAAGCTAAGTGGGCGTGTTATCATGTAACCTGCACCTGGGTGCTTTTGTGGGCAGAAGAGGAAGCACAGGAGCTATGGGCACGGGCAGCTCTGGGAGAGCTCCACCTGGCTCTTCTCCCACCTGGTCACTATGAAGCCCATTAGGGACTAGTTGGGGACGTTGTGCACACCTTCCTTCACCAGTTGACTGGCCAGGAGAGCTGCTACAGGTACTCAGCCTGGTATTAAGGCCGGTGGCCGTGTACTCTAGACACACAGATTCAGGGAAGGGAAGCCTGGGGAGGCCCATGCCTGGCAATCCAGTCCAGCCTCTATTCACAGGCAGGGGTCTTTGGAATGTCCTTCTGGACTTTCCCTTGTCCCTTGTGGAGTAGCCATCAACATGTTCCCTCTTCCCCTGATTCCTTCCTCTCCCCAGGTCTGGTCCTTCCATCCCTTCCAGCCCCAGCCTGGGGCCCCTCCCCACAACCCTCCTGTGTCTGAGGAATTCTCAGGCTTTTAGAATGAGGGATGGGCACAGTTCTATCCCCTCCCTATCTCTTTCTACCACTGGAGACAAAAAATGGGAAACTTGGGGTCCTGGGAGTAGAAAGGGGAGAAGAAGCATTCATTGGTGTGGGCACTGGTGGCAGATGGTGTTTCCCAGGTTGCTCCCATATTGATGTAAGAGAGAACCTGGGAATTGCACAAGGCTCCTTGCTTACCGTACTGGCATTGTGTTGGCTCTTACTCGGCTTGAAAGTGTCTGAGTCCTTCACAGTATTGGTCACTCAGCTGAACAAAGCCTCGCTATTTTAACATCTCCCTTCTGGTGGCCATCCCTTTGGTCTCTGTATGAGTCTCTTTTTGTTTGGTTTGGTTTTTTGTTGTTTTTTATATTCCATATAAATGAAACCATACAGTGTCTTTCTCTGTCTGATTTATCTCACTTAGTATAATATGGTGAGGATGTGGAGAAAAAGGAGTCCCTGTGCACTGTTGTGGGACTGCAGACTGGTGCAGCCACTGTGGAAAACAAAAGAGAAATTCCTCAAAAAACTAAAAATAGAATTACCATATGACCCAGCAATCCCACTTCTGCGTATTTATCTGGGGGCGGGGGAGACAAAAACCACTAATTTGTAAAAATATATGCACCCTGATTTGCATTTCTCCTGTGTTCAGAACTGGTAGGTGGGGGGCTGTGGCTTAGGAGAGTATGGGCACCATTGAAAGGACTATGGTGGCCTGTGCTGGGACCATGGCCACAGGGATGGAGAAAGGAGGGCAGACAAAAGAGAACTTCGGGGGCAAAATCAGAAAAGTGTGGGTAGTAAGTGGATGAAAGTGGAGAGGCACTGAGTCTCTGCCTTGGGCCACCAAGTAGATGGTGATGCGGACCATGAGAAACAGGGTGTGGGGAAGAAGGCAATGAGTTCAGCTGGAAATGCTTGGGTGCCATCCCAGGCGGGATGGCTAGGAGAGGCTGACATAGGGGTCTGCAGCTCTGTGTCAGAGGTGAATGCTGTTTTCGAAGGCATTGGAGTACTGTAAGGGAGGCATGCCAAGTGGGGGGAGTCTGAGAAAGCCCTGGGCACAGAAGGCACAGGCAGAGCAAGGGGCCTGAATGCTTAATAGGAGCTAAGAAGGTATCTCTTGATTTTTTAAAAATCTGAAAACTAGTCACTATGAAGCCCATTAGGGACTAGTTGGGGACTTTGTGCACAGATGGTAACAGATGGTAACATGACAACCAAAATGTTTAAAGGTAGAAAAAGAATCAAGTGTCTCTAAAAATGTTCTGCATTGCTCATTCTTAGATGTTCATAGATATTAACACAGGAAATAGAGGGGTTCCATGATCAATTGCTTACGTCTGAAAAATGTTTGCAAAACAAAGTAAAACAGGTATTCCTGACAGCAAAATTTCTCAGAGACTTCACTATGGAAATGTGCACGGTGAAGCTCCAAGAGTTGGATCAGCACGCAGTTTCTCAAACCTATTTCTCAACAGAACCCTTTTTCTCATATAATCAGCTTTCTACATAACTTGCTTTGGGAAATGCTGCCCTTGAGGCAGTCACAGTAAAATTGGCAGCAATAAAGAGACACATAACTTTGTTACTGATGTTCTGGAAATTCTAGACAATGTCAAATGACATGAAACCAATGTTGGAAAAGAGCAGATAAAATTACAATTATTTGCTGATAATTATGTGCCTGGAAAACCCAAAGGAATCCATTGTAAAGTTTTTAGAGTTAATAAAGGATTTTTGTGGCATGGCCAAATATAAGACAATTATACAAAAATTAGTAATTTCTGTCTGAGCCCACAATGCCCTGGTAGTAGGGGTAATAGGGAAAGAAAAGTTCCCTTTTCCATAGTAACCAAAATATAAAATACCTAGAATTGACCTAATAAGATAGACACAGGGCCCATGGGATGAAAATTGCACATTGTTGATAGGGAAAAAATAAAAGTAAAGGAAGAGACATCTGCTGTTCCTTCCAGGAAGACTGGCAACATAGTAGAGATGTGGATTTTTTCCAGATTAATAATTGGAAATTTGATGAAATAACTCTAAGGTTCACCTAGAAACAGTCAAGAATGGCTGAGAAAGCCTTGAAAGCCAATCAATAAGAAGGGATTTGCTTCAAAAGCTTTGTAAAGTGAAAATATTTAAAAGCATACTGTGAGGGCTTGCCCGGGGTGGGAATGGCTGGGGGAGGAGGGGGGTCAACTGGGGAAAAAGGAGACATATGTAAAACTTTAGACAATAAAAATAAATAAATAAAAGCATACTGTATTTGGATAAGTATTAACAGATCAATTGAATAAAATATATAGCTCTCAAAACACCCTTCATATAAATAACTTAACATGTGATAAATATAAATAGTATAGTTAAGGCTTATAAATAAATATATCATCAATATAAATTTCACATATAGTGAATTAAATATGTCATATAAATATAGGCTAAGAAAAAACAACAACTATTTAAATCATACAAACCAAGAAAGAAGTATTGGTTATCAAGGGCTTCTTAAGCATAAATACAGTAGAAGGGAATTTTAAAGAGGAGATAGCTATATTTAAGTACTTAAAATATACAACTTCTAACCAATACTGATCCTAGGGCATTGGAAACTAAAGAGAAAATAAACAAATGGGACTACATCAAAATAAAAAGTTTCTGCACAGCAAAAGAAACCATCAACAAAACAACAAGAAAGCCCACTACATGGGAGAACATATTTGCCAACAGTATATCTGATAAGGGCCTAATCTCCAACATTTATAGGGAACTCATACAACTTAACAAAAGGAAGATAAACAATCCAATCAAAAAGTGGGCAAAGGACCTAAATAGACACCTTTCAAAAGAGGACATTCAGAAAGCCAAGAGACATATGAAAACATGCTCAAAGTCGCTAATCATCCGAGAGATGCAAATCAAAACAACAATGAGGTACCATCTCACACCTGTCAGAATGGCTATCATCAACAAATCAACAGACGACAAGTGCTGGAGAGGATGTGGAGAAAAAGGAACACTTGTGCACTGCTGGTGGGAATGCAGACTGGTGCAGCCACTATGGAAGACAGTATGGAGTTTCCTCAAAAAACTGGAAATGGAACTCCCATTTGACCCTGTGATCCCACTTCTAGGAATATATCCCAAGAAACCAGAAACACCAATCAGAAAGGATATATGCACCCCTATGTTCATAGCAGCACAATTCACCATAGCTAAGATCTGGAAACAGCCTAAGTGCCCATCAGTAGATGAATGGATTAGAAAACTGTGGTATATCTACACGATGGAATACTATGCTGCTATAAAAAAAGAAGGAACTCTTACCATTTGCAACAGCATGGATGGAACTGGAAAGCATTATGCTAAGTGAAATAAGCCAGTCAATGAAGGAAAAATGCCGCATGATCTCACTCATTCATGGATAATAGAGACCATTATAAACTCTTGAACAATAATAGATACAGAGGCAGAGTTGCCTCAAAGAGACTGTTAAACTACAGCAGGAAGGCCGGGGAGGGTGGGGGGGCTGGAGGGGGGGGGGTAAGAGATCAACCAAAGGACTTGTATGCATGCATATAAGCATAACCAATGGACATAAGACACTGGGGGGTAGGGGAGGCCAGGGGATTGTCAAGGGCGGGGGGGAAAAAAAAGGAGACATATGTAATACTCTTTGTAATAATTTAAGCAATAAAAAAAAATATACAACTTCTGTCAAAAAACACAATGGAAAGACAAACCTAAGCAGGAAAAATATTTGCAATATGGTGAAAATATCTTAATATATGAAGAGCTCTTCTAAATTATAGGAAAACATAATTGGCACTGGAAATAAACAGGTAACAGAAGAAAAAATACAAGTGGCCTAAAAAAGGGAAAAATACTTAACTTCACTATTAATCAAGGAAATAAGACAATTGACCATTTGAAAAGTGTTAACTGTATTAAGATTAAGAAGCGGGATTTACTGCTGTTTGGGTGAATGAGACAGTATGCTCTTTGGCCTGAGGATAAATGTGTACACATTTCTAGAAGGAACTGTGACAGTATTTGTCACTGTCCTCCAAGGTCCTTCATGATTTCATTCATTTCTCCACCTCTATCCCAAAGCAGTTATCAGAGCTGTGGATGAAGTTTTAGCACCAAATCAGTGGTCACGTTGATTGATGCTAAAGTATAAACAACTGGGCCCTAGCTGGTTTGGCTCAGTCGATAGAGAGCATCGGCCTGCGGACTGAAGGGTCCCAGGTTCCATTCCAGTCAAGGGCACATGCCTGGGTGACGGGCTTGATCCCCCAGTGGGGGGCGTGCAGGAGACAACCGATCAATGATTCTCTCTCATCATTGATGTTTCTATCTCTCTCCCTCTCCCTAACTCTCTGAAATTAATAAATATATGTTTTTTAAAAATAAAAATAAAGTATAAACAATTGGAAATGATCCAGATTGGCCCATGGTGGAGTCTAGTTAGGTCAGTACAGTGCATCTGTGGGAGACTAGGTGACCAGCAGGACCCATTTCAAAGTATGTTGAAGGGCACTGGGAAAGGGTTACAGCATATGGCAAGTGAGTTTGTTCATGGTTATTGTTGTTTTTTTAAAAAAGGATACAAATTACAGTGTGATCTTAATTTTACATACAAATATATTTATTGAGGGACTGGAATAAAATAAAACAGTAGGAAGTAGGTCATTGATTTTTAATTTATTTATTCTTTATTGACTTTCCTTAATTTATCATGATAAGCATGTTTCTTTTATAACAAAACAGTGTATTTTTAATTATGAAGAATAGTTTAAATTTTAAAAAAACTTTTAAAAATGGTGGAGTTCAAGTAATGCTGTTTAACTGAATGACAGCACCTGAAGAGGGTCTCCAGTGGCAGGCCACCCCGCTCTGTCATGACCAACTTTTTATTTCTCACTTGAAGGAGGACACAGAAGGGACTTCATGCTTTCTCCTGGCACCTCATCTCTGTGGAAGTTTGGGAATGGATGGGGAGGGGTTCTTCTGCCCTGCAGGCACCGTCTTACCTTTCCTGTGTCCCGGCCTGGAGACTCTGGCACCTGCATGCATGGGGAACATTTGATCAAAGTGAGGCCGCATCACCCAGGTGTGCAGGCACATCCCTCACAGCCATGGCCATGGTACTGTCCCTATGTGCTCTTCATGGGGAAGGGTTGTGCTTTCTATGGGCCACATTTGTACCCTACCCCAAGTTACCTATAGAGAGTGGGGAGGAGGGGAGTGAGCATGGACCGTTTTGTCAGGGTACAGCCTACTCCCCTGGAGTTGGAGACAGTATGGGGACCTGCACGACCATGGGGCTGCCTGGAGCCCACAGCCAGCAAGGAGGTGGCCAAGGGCACTTGGGCAGTGGGATAGCTTCAGTGAGAGCAGGACCAGTACAGTGAGAAATGAGTGGGCAGAAAGGGACCAACGTCCTCCCCACCTCTCTGTCTTCCCACTGGGAGAGATTTGGAAATCTATGATGGCGAGGAGACTGAAAGGGAAAACGGGCTAGGTGAATGCTTCCAGAGCTAAATCTAGTCAGTGCCCACTGCACCCCAGGCAGACCTCTGCTGATTGCCTCGGAGGAATCAGAATAGAAGATGTACCAGACTGTGGGTATGCCGGCCCCATGTCATCCCTGGTCTCCTCAACCTGGCCAGAAGGGACATCATGCTGCTGGCCCCTCTGCCAGCCCTGGGGATCTAGCGGGCTGACTGATCTCTTGTAGCAAAGTTCATTCCCTGCTCTGCCCACCTTCTCCTGGAAGCCCATGGCCCATGTCAGGCCCCATGAGGCCATGGTAGGTCCCTGGGGAAGTCTGACACCCATCAGGCCTCTTTGTCCCAGGAGATTCTAGAATGTTACAGGGCCAGACTGATGCTCTGTTCTCCTTTGCAGAGTCACTGGATTGTGAAGGAGAGGTGAAGTCCTGGGTGTGAGTCAGTTTCCTTAAGGAAGACAGGCTGCAGAAGTGCAAACAGAGGATACTAGAGTTAGGAGGTCTGCAAAAAACCCAGCCTTGACTTTTTATTATTAAATTCCATAAAGCCACTCCATCAAATTGCTAGAAACGTTTCTTATTGTCTGTATGTATTGTTGTGGGCTGTAACAGTTTTTGTCCACCGGCCACAGACTCCACTTTGCACAGCACCCAGGCAAGGCCCTGTGTACAGGTCTCTGAGGGACCTATGTCCTGGGAAGCAGGAGGAGATGTGTCCCAAGCAGCTGCTCCAGGCCCATCCAGACTGATCCTGGGACCTACCTGCTCCCCAGGAGTGGAGCACAAGGCCCTGTGAAGTCACGAGTAAACAAGATCATTTCAGAGTGGGCACCAGGAAGGAAACAGAGCTGGTGAGGGTGACCTGGACGGAGTGGGTCACCCAGGCAGGTGCAGCCCAGCCGGGTTCTGAGGGGCTAGAGGCACAGCAATGGAGGTCTGTGAAAATGTTTTCTGTTCAGAGCAGATGCCTCCATCCTGAAAGGGTTTAAACTTGGCAAAGCCAAGGAGACTGTAGCCAGGACCCCGATAAGGAGAGGTGCCTGCACTGCATCCTCCCAAGGTCCATGGGGACTATGGGGTGCTGTGAGGCTGAGACCCAGACTTGGAGCAGAAAGTGACCCAGGTGTTCAGACCATCCCATTATTCATTCCAATTCGTAACAGAAACAGACCATCTCTCCCATGCCTATCCCCAGTCCAGTCCCCACTCACCCCACCCACCGGCTCCAGTGGGGATAAAATTGGTAGCAATTTTGTCTAAGACATGTTTGTCTTCCAGCTTATGAGAAGCTTATGAGTTATCTCAAGTTTTTCCTAAAACAACGTTTTTCTTCATTTCTTTAAAAAAAAAAAAGCAGAAGAAAAACATAAGCTTATTTTATACAATATGCCATCAGCCAGGGAGCAGAACATCCACACTTGAGGGTTGCATAGCAACTGCTTTTCAATTGATTTTTTGAGAAGTCACCAAAGTACTGAACTGTTCTCACTTTAAATATTTCCTAGGATGATGAAAATCAAAGCAAATGGGAACTAGAGACTTGGGGACAATCAGAGAACAACAGGTTTCCTGCCATGAAAGACCAGGTCAAGACGAACACTCGTAGGAAATTTTCAGCATTGGAGAGGAAAGGTCGAATAAATTCTTTCTGAGTCTCTTGGTGGAAGGCAAGAGAACAGAGTTCTGGGGGTGAGGACTCAGCATGCCCAGAGCCACAGTGTCCAAGGGCTCAGTGCCACTGTCCTCGTACTGTGTGTCCTTACCACCACCCGCCTGCTCTGGACCTCCGCTTCTTTACCTGTGTGAGGGGCAGTGTAGGATTTCAGAGCAACCCCGGGATAGCCCCCTGTTCTCCCCAGAGTCTGGGCCCAACCCCCAACCTGCTGGTGGCCAGCCCCTGGTCATGCCAGCCCCCTGGTGAGCTGGACCTGCCAGGGTGCAGAGAAGGATGAGGGCATGTTGCACTGGACCCTACTCTGGGAGGCCAGCTGTGGCTAAGCCTGGGAAGGGTCTTGCTGAGACCCCTGTGCTTGGCTGTCTCTGGCAATAAGCTCCCAGCCTTGGGGAAGAAGGATTTCTAAAACATGCCCTAATGACATGGAGTCCCAGCAGAGAAATGAGGAGCTTACCTTCTGGTGTCACTTGATATCTGAGCTCCCAGAGGCTGGAGCTGCAGGGAGAAGACCCCCCAGCCTCAGAGGAGCCCACGCTGCCCCGGCAGGGTTGCAATGTGAATTCTGCCCATGTTGATCCTTCAGCAAGTTATCTACCACCACTGAGCCTTAGTGTTCCCAGTAAGATGAGCACATACTAGCAACTACAGCAGCAAGGAGGAGGTTCATGTGAGTTGCTGTCTGCAGTGCCCCCTTGGGGGAAGGCCCTGTCTGTCACCCCTTAGGTGACTTCATTTCCCAAAACAGCAGCTCTATGGGATAGTCACACCATCAGGCCCACCTGACAGTGAGGACTCTGGTACCAAGAGGCAGAGTGACCTGCCAGAGTCACCCATTAGCAAGCCACTTTGCTCTGGGAAGGAGGGGCCAGACACGGTTACTCCAAAGGCTGGGGAGAATGAACTCCAGGCTGCTTGTGCCTTGTTCCCCTCAAGAGTTCCTGCATGCTGGTGGTCCCCACGGAGGGCAGTTTTGCTACCCCCCAAAGGGGATGCTAATGGCATCTGATAGGTAGAGACTGGAATGCTGTTTCACACCCTAGAGTACACAGGATAGTCCCCCCAACAGAGAAGTCCTGGCCCAGCTGTCAGCAGAGCAGAGGTGGGGTAGCCTCTGCTTTCTTGAACTCAGTGAGCCCTACCTCTTACCAGGCCTGGGCTCTGTGCAAGCTCTCATTTCCTGTGTGTTTTAGAGGGTAGGGCCAGAGCAGTTGAAAGGCTTTGGCAGACTGAAGCCAACCCTCTAGGGCAGCGGTTCTCAACCTGTGGGTCACGACCTCTTTGGCAGTCGAACGACCCTTTCACAGGGGTCGCCTAAGACCATCCTGCAGATCAGATATTTACATTACGATTCATAACAGTAGTAACATTACAGTTATGAAGTAGCAACGAAAATAATTTTATGGTTGAGTCACAACATGAGGAACTGTATTTAAAGGCCAGAAGGTTGAGAACCACTGCTCTAGGGCATGAGCCTCCAGAGCTTCAGGCGACCCCTTTGGGTACACTGGCTCCTCCAGGGACTGGAATCATACCTCCATCTTTATCATCATTTTGTCATGACAGTGACAGGACAAGGAATATTTGTAGGCATTGATGGTTATGGTCAGAAGCCACTATACTCCTGCCTCTGCACTGGGTTGTACCCATTTTTCAGATGGTAAGCTCGGGACAGTGAGGTAACTTGTCTAAGAACATGAAGCAGATAAAGGATGAGCAAGTCTCACATCCCAGTGCTCTCATGCTACCCAGATGAGCCCCCACCTGTCACCTGCAGGTGCCCTGGTGAACTGCTGAACGGGCTTAGGGACTCTTAGGCAGAGCTGTCCCTGGCCTGGAGCAGGTGGGGGCGGAGACTGCAGGTTTGTCTCCATCTCCTGGACTGAAGGAGGGAAGAGCTTAAATAACTCAGCTCAGTCTGGAGCAAACAATGGAAATGTCAGAGTGCAGTGATTGCAACAGAGCATTTAGGGCAAGTCTTAATTGACTTTTCCAGTGTGGGACCCCAGAGGCTGTCTCCAGCTTCTGAAGTTCCCACTGCTGGGTGCCAACTAGGCTCAGAGCTGCAGCCCAAGCCTGGGGCTCCACTGCCAGCCCAGCCTGGCCCTGCAGTCTTAGGCAGCAGCGCCACCTTGTGACTGCCTCAGGGCTGCCCTGCCTCTCCTGTGACCCAACATCTACCCCTTTCTAGTGGTTGGGCGGGGCAAGTTAGTTCAATTGTCTGAGACATGGTTCCTCATCCTGAAAACAGGAAAATGACAGCACCTATATATTAGGACAGTTTTATGGTTTAAATTAGATGATGCATGTAAACTTGGAACCCTGTAATCAGCTCATAGTGACCCTGGTACAGGACCCCACAGCCGCCCCCAGCCCAGGATGCAGACATATCCCATCCACTGGACAGCTGTGCCTTGGCTCCCTCTGGGGAGGGCTGGTGGTCTGTGAGTTCCATGATGATTCCTTGGCCACCCCCTTGCTGAGCTCACACATGGTCCCCAGCCCAGCACAAGTGGGAATAGGCTCAGTCTCACAGAGAAGCTTTCCTAGAGCCCATGTAGAGAGGAGCAGGCAGCCAGGAGACAGAGGCCATTGGGCAGGGAGAAATGCAGCTGCCACAAGCAGATCCCTCAGCCTCTCTGTCATTTCTGAAGGAGAAATAGATGAGTCTCCTATCCTGGCTCAGAGGAGAGCCATTGCTCATATGCTGTGATACCTGGCAAGGGCACGGAATGGCAGGACCTGAGATACCCCAGAGAGGGTGGCCCATCTGAGGGCTGCATGGGCGCAAGCAGGTCGCAGAAGAATAGAAGAAGGTTGGGTCGGGGCACTATAGCCCAAGTGACCCACGTAGTTTAGACCTCCCTCCTGGGCCCCAGGCCTGCCCAGCTGCCCCCTGTCTCTGGACACCTCTGTGAGGAGCCTTTGAGGCATGTGAGAAGTTCAGGGGGCGGTGTTCAGGAAGTGGGACAAGTAGGTCAAAGAAAGGTAGGGCCGGGGCTACAGGAGGCAGGATCTCATGGGTTTTTGTTTGGCGGCTGCCACCAGGCTAGGCAAAGCTACTTGAGCCTTTTGAACCTCTGCTCCACTGACCTAACTTGAGTCTCAGGCCAGCTCTGAGAAGGAGTAGACAGAGCACCTGGACTGATCACCCATAAGCTGCCTCCCGAGAAGTGGGAGAGCTCCACAAAATAAAGCTCCTCCTGAGCGAGCAAGCTGGGCCCAAAAAGACCATCCCATTACTGTGTCCCTCGGCACTGCAGACCCCACACCTACCCTGCAAGTTTTCGGTCCTCCCCCCATGCCTCCCGCAAAGGCCCCATTGCCAGAAAACTTCCTTCTTGTTCTTGCACTACTCCGGTCTGTGACTTACTTCACTAGGATCCAATATATCTTTTTATAACAGTTTCATCTCCCAGGCACATTTGGCACTGTGCATGGGACCTGGGAACTGTTCTGCCATCTTGTAAGTCACTGACTTAGATGACACATGAGACTGCTGGCAATGACCAGCCCCTCCCTGGCCCTGGATTATTCTTTCTTCTGTGAAACATCCTGACTTATCAGCAATACCCTAGACCTCATCCACACAAGGAGAGATGTGTGGCTATGCTTGATGGACATATTTATGGGAGAAAAGAAACAGAATGCCAGCACATGTCCACCAAGGAATGCATATCACTCTACTTTACAGACAGATGTATTTAAAGAGAGATGAAGCAGCCCTGGCCAAATGGCTCACTTGGTTAGAGCTTTGTCCCAGGACGCCAAGGTTGTGGGTTTGATACATGGCCAGCGCACATATAAGAAGCAAGCAATGAATGCATAAATAAGTGGAACAACAAACCAACGTTTCTCTCTCCCTCTTCCCCTTTCTCTCTCTCTCTCTCTAAAATCAATCAACAAATCTTTTTTAAAAAGAAGAGGAAAAGAACATGCCCAGGACTCTTGTCTTGGAGGAAAGCACTGTGGTGATGGGAGTGTGTGGTGAAAGCAGAAACGGAAATGCCGTGAGGACTGAGAGAGCAAGGGCAGCATGCTGCCTGTAGTAGCCTCCCTTCTGAGAGGCTGTGCATTTTTCTTAGGGAAGCAGTCTAGGCCAGGGGATTAAACACAGACTTTGGTTTTAGGCTTCCTGGGTTGGGATCTCAACTCTGCTTTCTAGCTGTGTGACCTGAGGGAAGTTACTTGACTTCTCCCAGCCGCAGTTTCCTCTTCTCAGGCTGACTGTGAAGCCTGAATGGCAATGCCACCGTGCAGAGTGTGGCTAGCCATGGGCACCACATAAACGGCATGTGACTACTCTTCTCTGTGGCTCCTAAGGGAATCGGCTCTGTGCCCTGTTCTTTATGGGGCTCCTTTGCTGTAATCTGCTGTAGCTTTCCCCCTCTATTGTGTCATTTTCTGTAAATGTCTGCAAACATAGGGTTCTCTTCCCTTCTCTGGGCTGGCGCACCACATTGGAATTCCTTTCCCCCCTGCCCTGAACCCTTCCCAAGTTGTGAGTTCTTCAGGGTGCAGTCCACATGGCATTTGCCTCCTGTCCAAGGCCTGCACACAATAGGTGCCTGATAGAATGCAGGGAGCTCTGTAAATGGGGTGGCTGAATGGACCTATTTGAGGCCCTGAAAACTCACATCTCACCTGAAAACTGCACAGTGACTTTGTGTGGAAACTCACTGGGGAGCCAAGAATGGAATCAAGTGGAAAGCAGGTCCGGAGAGGACTGGGCAGGGGCCACTGTGTCACCTGGACCAGGCCCCCAATGGAAGGGGTCTGTCAACACTATGGCCTGCCCAGCCCCCCAGTTAGTCCACAAAACACTAATCCCTCTTCCATCTCTCCTTCCCTGCAGTCCATGAGCCTTATTGAGATTGGAAACCCTTCTCAAAGCCTGGAGAATGTCTGCCGGTGGGCTTACCTCCAGCAGAAGCCGGACACAGACCACGATGAATACCATGATCACGCCATCTTCCTCACACGGCAAGACTTTGGGCCTTCAGGCATGCAAGGTGAGCTTGCTCGTACAATGGTTCAGAAAGGAAGGAGGCTGAGTATGAGCCACTGGCCCTACAGGGGTCCTGGAAGCCTTGGCCCAGCCAGGAAAGGGTGTCAGGGCAGGGGGCTGTGGCCACTTCAGCCCTAGAAGAGCATAGGTCAGGGCTGATGAGCCCTGGCTCTCAAAAACCACCAGGGCCTCTGCCGTTTCCCCCAGGAAACCTCATGCCCAGGGGAAACATTGAAGATCAGAGGTGGTGAAGTGGGCAGAGTCTAGGGCTGGCACCTGAGACATCAGATAGGATCTGAGACTGAGTTTCAGAGTTGTTGGTTGCCCCCATTTAAAAAAAAAATTGGATAAGATTTCAACCACTGCAATTTTACAGATTTTACTTTAAAATTCAAACTATGTAAAACTGACAGATCTAAAAGAAGAAATTGACAAGTGTACCATCATAATCAAAGATTTTAATGTATTTTACTTAGTAATAGAAAAACAACAGATAAGAAAATTACTAAGGATACAGAAGATTTGAATTTAAAAAGTGGACCTAGTTGATATATATAGAATACTGCACCAAACTACTTGAGAATACCCAATCTTTATGAGCACACATGAAAACAGATCCAAACAGGCTATGCTGGGTCATAGGACAGTCTCAACAAAATGCAAAAGATCAAAATCACACAGAATATGTTCCCTGATGAGACTGGAAAAGAAAGATAACTTGAAAACATGTATGCCTGGAAATTAAATAATATACGCATAAATAATTCATAGTTCAAAGAAGTAATGGTAGAAATTAGAATATATTTTTAAACTGAATGGTAATGACAATCTGACATGAATACTTGTGGATGTAACTAACACAATTATTAGATTGATGTTTGTAGCCTTAGAAATTTATTAGAAGAAAAAGGCTGAAAAATTAATCATAGAAATATCTATATCAAGAAATTTGAAAAAGAACATCAAGCTAAACTCCACAAATTATAAAGAGTTAAAATTAAAAACAATAGTGCAGTAGAGAAAATAAATAAAACCAAAATTTGCTTGTTTGAAAAAAATGGATTAAAACAGAAGAGCCTTTATCAATACTAATTTTTAAAAAGAAAAAAAATTAAAATTTACTAAAATCACAAATGTAAAAGGACAGCATTATAAATTTTACTTTAAAAAGATAATGAGAAGGTATTTTGAACAGCTTTGTATCAATAAATTTGTCAATTTAGATAAAAGGTACAAATTACTTGACAAAACAAAATCTGAGGAAAAAAATAGAAAATATGAATACTCATGTCAATTAAAGATGTTAACTCCTGGATTTGATAGCTTGACCCAAGAATTCTTTATAAGTTCTAATGAAGTATCATACCAATCATATACAAACTCCCACACAATGAAAAAAGAAGGTACATTGTTCCAACTTCTAGGAGGCCTGCTAACATTGAAACCAAAATCTAAGGACATTATAAGAACAAAAGTATAGGCCAGGAAGAGAAACCAAGATGGCGGCATGGGTAAACACCGAAAATTGCTGCCTCCCACAACAAATTCAAAAATACAACTAAAAGACAAAACGGACATCATCCAGAACCACAGGAAGGCTGGCTAAGTGGAAATTCTACACCTATAAGGAAAGAGAAACGCACACTGAGACTCAGAGGACGTGCGGAAGTGCAGAGGTACGGAGGCACACGCAGCAAGGGCTGGCGACAGAGGATGCAGTTATCTTTTTCAATCAGGAGGGAGACACAAGCTCCCACTCTGAACTCCAGCTCCGGGCTACTCTCTGGGGACCCAGACTCATACGGGGAGAAACTGGACTGTCTGGCATCTGGCGGAACTTGAGGGTGGCTTTCTCTCAGAGGTGCTTGCAGCGATTACCGCGGGACACGGGTGGAGGGGAGCTATGGGGGGGAAAAAGAGGAACAACTGTAATAATCTGAACAATAAAGATTTAATTTAAAAAAAAACAATAAAAACAAAATCACCTGAAAAAAAAAAGTATGGGCCAGTCTCTCTCATGAATATAGATACAAAATCTCAAACAAAATATTAGCAAATCAAATTTGGTGCTATATTTTAAAAAAAGGTTGTATGTCACAATAAATTTCAATGTATTCTAGAAATGTAATGTTGTTTAACATTTGAAAATCAATCATTGTAATTTATCACATTAACAGAATAAAGGAGACAAATTTATATGATAATCTCAATTGATCAAGAAAAAGTATTTGACAAAAATAAAGATCCATTTATGATCAAATGTCCTGTTGAATTAGGACTAGAAGAACTTTCTTAATGTGGTAATGGATATCCCCCCCCCCAAAAAAAAATTATAATAAGCGTCATATATAATGGTGACATGTTGAAAACATTTCTCCTAGATTGAGAAAGGTAAAGAATGCCTGCTATCATCACTTTTCTTCAATGTTGTAGTGGAGGTCCAAGGCACTGAAATAAGACAATGAAAAAAATAAAAATATCAGTGTCAGAAAGGAAAAAATCACAGACTCCTATTTGAAAATGATATACTTGTGTGCATAGAAATTCCAAAAGAATATACAAATAAATTATTAAAATTATTAAGTAATTTTTATATAATCTTATCTAATAAAAGAGTATATGCAAATTGACCATCACTCCAACAAAAGATGGCCACCCCCATGTGGTCAAAGATGGCTGCCCCCATATGGACACAAGATGGCCACCACAAGATGGCCAGCAGGAGAGGGCAGTTGGGGGGGAACCAGGCCTGCAGGGGAGGGCAGTTGGGTGTGACCAGGCCAGCAGGGAAGGCCAGTTAGAGGCAATCGGGCCTGCAGGGGAGGCCAGTTAGGGGTGACCAGGCCAGCAGGGGAGGGCAGTTGGGGGCGACCAGGCCTGCAGGGGAGGACAGTTGGGGGTGACCAGGCCAGTAGGGGAGGGCAGTTGGGGGCAACCAGGCTGGCAAGGGAGGGCAGTTGGGGGCAACCAGGCTGGCAAGGGAGGGCAGTTAGGGGCGACCAGGCCGGCAGGGAAGGGCAGTTAGGGGCAATCAGGCTGGAAGGGGAGCAGTTAGGCATCTATCAGGCTGGCAGGGGAGTGGTTAGGGGTTGATCAGGCTGGCAGGCAGAAGCAGTTAGGGGCAATCAAGGCAGGCAGGTGAGCGGTTGGGAGCCAGAAGTCCTGGATTGTGAGAGGGATGTCCGACTGCCCGTTTAGGCCCGATCCCAGAGGGGTCCCAGATTGGAGAGGGTGCAGGCTGAGCTGAGTGACGCACACCCCTGTGCACAAATTTCGTGCACCGGGCCTCTAGTGTCACTATATAAAAATCAATTGAATGTCTGTATTCTAACAACAAACAAATTAAAATTTAGTACCACTTACAATGGAATAAAAAGCAGCAAATACCTAGGATTATGTCTTAAGAAAATATGTCCAAGACCTCGACCAGAAAACTGTAAGACATGTTGACAGATATTATAAAAGATTAAATCAATAAAGGGGTATACCATGCTTATGGATGGGGAGACTCACTATTGTACAGATACGAATTTCTCCAAATTGCTCTATAGGTTGATGCTTCTGTGCTCAGTTCCAGCAGGATATTTTGAGGGTATTCAAAGGTTGATTCTTGTGTTCATACAGAAATGCAGTGGGTCAAGAACAATTGAAGAAGATGATCAAAGTACTCAATACTTATAAAAACAAAATAGTTAAAGACTAAGTTTGATGCAAGGATTGACAAATATGTCATTAGAACAGAACAGAGTGGAGAGTTGAACTTAAGCACAAACACTTGCTTTATTGCAAAGGTGGCACTGCAAGGTAGAGGAGAATGATGGTCTTTAAAACAAATGGTATTAGGTCAATTGACTATCCAAATTGGAGGAAAAATTAAGCTGACACACCTTCTTTGTATACAAACATCATATTTGTGGATATTCTAGATCTTAGTGGATTTTAGATCTACATATGAAAAGTGAAATAATAATACTTATAGAAAATAATATAGAATATCTCCATATTTTTGGAGTAAGAGAAGATTTCTTTAAAAAGAGATAAAAAGCACTAAACACAATGGAATATATAAATAGTACCACATTAACATTAAAAACTTTTGTTCATTAAAGACATCATTAAAGATACCTAGGAATAAACTTAACTAAGGAAGTAAAAGACCTGTATTCAGAAAACTACAGGACATTGAAAAAAGAGATAGAGGAAGATATAGACAAATGGAAGAACATACCATGTTCTTGGACTGGTAGAATCAACATCATTAAAATGTCCATACTACCCAAAGCAATCTATAGATTCAATGCAATACCCATTAAGATACCAATGGAATATTTCACAGACCTAGAACAAACTCTCCAAAAATTCATATGGAATAAAAAAAAAAAGACCCCAAATAGCCACAGCAATCTTGAGAAAGAAGAACAAAGTTGGAGGGATCACAATACCAGATATTAAGCTATATTACAAAGCCACTGTTCTCAAAACTGCCTTGTACTGGCACAAGAACAGGCATATAGACCAATAGAACAGAACAGAGATCCCAGAAATTGACCCAAGCCATTATGGCTCAATTAATATTTGACAAAGGAGGCAAGAGCATACAATGAGTCAAGACAGTCTCTTCAATAAATGGTGTTGGGAAAATTGGACACATACATGCAAAAAAAAAATGAAACTAGACCACCAACTTACACCATACACAAAAATAAACTCAAAATGGATAAAGGACTTAAATGTAAGATGGGAAACCATAAAATCTTAGGAGAATCCATAGGCAGCAAAATATCAGACGTATGTCATGGCGATAGCTTACCGATACAGCTCCTATGACAATGGAAACTAAGGAGAAAATAAACAAATGGGACTACATCAAAATAAAAAGCTTCTGCACAGCAAAAGAAACAATCAAAAAAAGAACAAGGAAGCCCACTGCATGGAAAAACACATTTGCCAATGTTATAATCTCCAAAATTTATAGGTAACTCATACATCTTACCAAAACGAAGATAAACAATCCAATCAAAAAATGGGCAAAGGACTTAAATAGACACCTTGCAAAAGTTTACATACAGAAGGGCAAGAGACATATGAAAACATGCTCTAAGTCACTAATCATCCAAGAGATGCAAATCAAAATGACAATGAGATACCATCTCACACATGTGAGAATGGCTATCATCAACAAATAAACAAATGGCAAGTGCTGGTGAGGATGCAGAGAAAAAGGAACCCTCTTGCACTGCTGGTGGGAATGCAGAATGGTGCAGCCATGGTGGAAAACAGTATGGAGGTTCCTCAAAAAACTAAAAATGGAACTTCCACTTGACCCAGTAATCCCACTTCTAGGAATATATCCCAAGAAATCAGAAACACCAATCAGAAAAGACATATGCACCCCGATGTTCATAGCAGCACAATTTACAATAGCTAAGATTTGTAAACAACCTAAGTGCCCATCAGTAGATGAGTGGATTAAAAAACTGTGGTACGAGAGAGAAACCAAGATGGTGGCATAGGTAAACACCGGAAATTGCTGCCTCACACAACCACTTCAAAAATACAACTCATAGACAAAATGGACTTCATCCAGAACACAGGAAGGCTGGCTGAGTGGAAATTCTACAACTAGAAGGAAAGAGAAAAGCACACTGAGACTCAGAGGAGGTGCGGAAATAAAATGCAGAGGTACGGAGGTGCATGCGGAAAGGGCTGGCAACTGAAGACGCAGTTGTCTTTTTCTGAACTCCAGTTCTGGGCGAGTCTCTGGGGACCCAGACTCATATGGGGAGAAACTGGACTGTCTGGCATCTGGCGGAACTCAAGGGCGGCTTTCTCTCAGAGGTGCTTGCAGTGATTACCCCAGGACACTGAGACCCAGGACCTCTTAGGGCAGGACTGAGGATCAGCCATACCTGTT
Organism: Myotis lucifugus; assembly: GCF_000147115.1. Classification (NCBI taxonomy): domain Eukaryota; kingdom Metazoa; phylum Chordata; class Mammalia; order Chiroptera; family Vespertilionidae; genus Myotis; species Myotis lucifugus. The sequence goes on along the minus strand of NW_005871434.1, from coordinate 596,095 downwards.
TGCTCTGCCCTGTTGATTCCCTGAGACCCCGCCCCACCCAAGCTGTGTGCAGAGGCTTTTGCATATGAATGGCCTGGCCCTTTGAAATCTGAAAATTACCTAACAAACTGCAGCTGGGTCAGAGAGACCCAGAACATCCAAAAGAAGGCTAAGGCCCCACAGCAACTTGTATTGTTTCACAGCTGGGCCTCATCTGGGCACCTCCAAACCCCAAACAAAGAAGAGAAATCTGCAGATCTCTCTGTAACTCTTGCTGGGTAGCCTCAGGCAGAGGCTAAATTAGCACCTCCTTAGAGGTCCAAGAGCCAGTGTACCCAGTGGTCAGAGTGGGACCATCCAGATTACAACTCCTCAGATCCATAAGAGATACACTCAGGGGGCAGACTCAGTGAGCACCAAAGCCCCACTGAAGCAAGTCTTGCCCCAGAAGGGTGTCTCCAGCACAGAAGTTTGCCCACCATAGACACAGCTGATTCGCACAGCCAATTGGTCTGGAGGTCAATTCCTCCCAGTGATACCTACCATCAAGGCTTAATTACAACAAGACTGTGCACAATGTCCACAAAGGGGTGCACCAAGAGTGTCCACCTCAGGTAATTGGGGAGGCTGAGCCACTGGGCCCTATAAGACACCTAGCACAGAAAGCCACTCTGTCAACACAGGGAAGCAGCCAAAATGCGGAGACAAAGAAACAGGTCACAAATGACAGAAATGGAGGAAAGCAAACTACTGGATATAGAGTTCAAAACCACACTTATAAGGTTTTTCAAGAATTTTCTAGAAACCGCTGATAAATTTAGTGAGACCCTCGATAAATCTAGTGAGACCCTCGAGGATATGAAAAAGGACCAACTAGAAATTAAGCATACACTGAATGAAATAAAGAATATTATACAGAGATCCAACAGCAGACAAGAGGATCACAAGAATCAAGTCAAAGATTTGAAGTATGAAGAAGTAAAAAACACCCAACCAGAAAAGCAAAAAGGAAAAAGAATCCAAAAATATGAAGATAGTGTAAGGATCCTCTGGGACAACTTCAAGCATACCAACATCTGAATTATGGGGGTGCCAGAAGAAGAGAGAGAGTAAAATATTGAAAACCTATTTGAAGAAATAATGACAGAAAACTTCCCCTACCTGGTGAAAGAAATAGACTTACAAGTCCAGGAAGCACAGAGAACCCCAAACAAGAGGAATCCAAAGAGGACCACACCAAGACACCTCATAATTAAAATGCCAAGAGCAAAAGACAAAGAGAGAATCTTAAAAGCAGCAAGAGAAAAACAGTTACCTACAAGGGATTACCCATAAGATTGTCAGCTGATTTCTCAACAGAAACTATGAAAGCCAGAAGGGAGTGGCAAGAAATATTCAAAGTGATGAATACCAAGAACCTACAACCAAGATTACTTTACCCAGCAAAGCTATCATTCAGAATTGAAGGTCAGATAAAGAGCTTCACAGATAAGAAAAAGCTAAAGGAGTTCACACCACCAAACCAGTATTATATGAAATGCTGAAAGGTATTCTTTTAGAAGAGGAAGAAGAAGGAAAAGGTAAAGATAAAAATTATGAACAACAAATACATATCTATCAACAAGTGAATCTAAAAATCAAGTGAATAAAAAATCTGATGTACAGAATAAACTGGTGAATATAATAGAATTGGGGGCATAGAAAGGGAGTGGGCTGACAATTCTCAGCGGGAAAGGGATGTGGGGGGTGTGGGAAGAGACTGGAAAAAAATCGTACACCTATGGATGAGGACGGGGGGGAGGGAGGTGTAAGGGCAGAGGGTGGGGTTGGAACCGGGTGGGAGGGGAGCTATGGGTGGAAAAAAGAGGGACAACTTTAATAATCTGAACAATATAGATTTAATTGAAAAAATAAAAACATAAAAATAAATATATAATGAAATAAAAAACCAAGTAGTTATTGATATGTGTTAGATTGGCAAAATAAAATTTCATCTTTGTATTAAAAAAAAAAACTGTGGTACATCTACACAGTGGAATACTATGCTGCTGTAAAAAAGAAAGAACTTTTACCATTCCCAACAGCATGGATGGACCTGGAGAGCATTATGCTAAGCGAAATAAGCCAGTCAGAGAAAGATAAATATCACATGATCTCATTCATTTGCAGAATATAATGAACATCATAAACTGATGAACAAAAATAGATACAGAGACAGAGAAGCATTGAACAGACTTTCAAACTTCAGTGGGAAGGTGGGAGCAGGGGTTTAGAGATCAACCAAAGTACTTGTATGCATGCATATAAGCATAACCAATGGACACAGACACTAAGGGGGTGAGGGTATATGCTGGGGGTGGAGGTGACCGGGAGGAAGTCATTGGGGGGAAAAAGAGACATATGTAATACTATATGTAATACTTTAAACAATAAAAAAATAATAATAAATAAATATTTTTTAAAAATTAAAAACCTACTACACAAGCAACCTTTGGGGTGCTTCTGTTGCCCAAAGATACCCTGGCTGTCTCTGACTCTCACCACTCCATGGCACCTTTTCCAGCCACAACCATAAAGGTCTACTGTGAAATGGAGCAACCTCAAGGCTCTAGCAGCACCCCAGTCCTATGCAGACAGCCCCAGGCTACTGGGTGAATTGCTCATGTGCTCATGCATCTGGCCATTGGAAGATCACAGTCACAGCTACAAGCAGACTCTCTTTCTTCTTTGCCTTTAGTCACTAACTCTCTGGCTTTGTCCTCCCTTCTCCTGCTGGCAAGAAAGTTATGAATGGAATGTATGAATTCCAGTCCATGTGTGCGCTCAAGAATAAAAATTAAATAAAAATTAAATAAATAAATAAAAGTAATAAATAAATAAATAAATAAATAAATAAATAAATAAAATACAAATGAATCTCTGCACTAAAAAATGACATCATTAATCCATTGAGGGAAAATATTCATAATACATATCCTGTATCTAATAAAGAACTTATATCTGAAATATATGAACTCTGACAAATCAATAAGACAATGTCAATGATAATAATAATCAAACAACCTAGTGGAACATTGGCAAGAGACTTTCTCAGGCTCTTAACAAAACATGAATGATTCATAAATATATGAAAAGATGTTCAGTCTCAGTTGACATTAGGGAAATTCAATCAAAACCACAACCAAAATCCAGAACACGCCTAATAGAATGGCTAAAATAAAAAAGACTGAAAATCTTTCATCTTGCTGAGGATGGGGATATGCATTTTCATACTCCTCTGGTAGGAATATAAATTGGTGCAGCTACTTTGGAAAACTGTTCAGCAGTATTGTTTAAAGCTGAACAAAAACCCACCCTGCAGTGACACTCCCAGATATGCTCCCACCAGAAGTGCAAACACGTGTGCACCGAAAGATGATGCAGGAACATTCAGGGCAGCATTACTTACAATAACTCTTAAACACGGAGTTACTTAAATCCATCAACAGGAAGCAGATGAAGATGTATTCACACAGTAATCAGAACTACAGGTACATACCACACTGGAGATGAATCTCACACATGGAATGCTGAGTGAAAAGCTTGACAGAGAAGAATATATACTTAGGATTCCATTTACTTCAGCTTTGTAAGTGGGCAAAACTGATCTGTGTTGTTAAAAGTTAGGGAAGGAGGGGAGTCCCAAGAAGGGGCTTCTGCAGTGTGAGTACAGTTTTATTTCATGACCAGGTAGGTGCCCATGTGGGTGTGATCACTGTGATAATTCTCTAGTTGTATCCTTATTACTTGTGCATTTTTATAGACATTTGTTGCACTTCAAAAGAAAGAACTTGAGCAATCTATATAAAAATTAGAGGCCCAGTGCACAAATTTGTGCACCAGTGGGGTCCCTTGTCCTGGCCAGGATCAGGTTAAAACTGGCTCTCCAACATCCCCAAGCGGTCCCGGATTGCAAGAGGGCACAGGCCAGGTCAAGGGATGCCACTGGAGCATGGTCGGGGCCAGGGAGGGATGCGGGAGGGCTCCAGGGCGTGTCCAGGCCCGTATCACTCAGTCCCGATCAGCCAGACCCCAGCAGCAAGCTAACCTACCAGTCAGAGAGTCTGCTCCCTGGTGGTCAGTGGATGTCATAGCGACTGCTCAACCAGTCGACTGTCTGGCCCCTGGTGGTCAGTGCACATCATAGCAAGTGGTTGAGTGGCCTTAGCATATCACTAGCATATTACACTTTGATTGGTTGAATGACCGACCAGTCGACCAGACACTTAGCATATTAGGCTTTTATTATATAGGATAATTATTCAGAGGAGTGGACTCATTTCACCCACCTCATCCTCTATGGATAGTCATTTTTATTAGTTTCTGGTTGATCATTCCAGTAATCCTTCTCATAAACACAAGCATATTTATACTTATTCCTCTCACCACTTTCTTCCCTGAATTATTACATGCACTTCTCTGCTTCTCATTCCACTCTCTGTGCTGACCACTTGCCCATATTTGCATTACTAGGGAGACTTCTCCAGTGATGCTGGTCTGGCTAAGATTCATTTCTGTTAATAAATTATCTCTGACGCTAGAGTGGCTCCCTTTCAGCACCACAATGGGACGCAGGTGGGAACAGGGAATGTGACTCCAGCCCATTGAGCACAGATCAAGGGGTTGCTCTCACCCCTTCAAGGTCTACAGCTGATTAATAGAGCACTCTGTCAGTCTTGTCGTCCAGGCAAGAGCGCTAATGGGAAGCAGAGCTGTTCCACAGGAGAGGAAACTGTCCCATAGGAGAGGAAGCTTTAATATTAAGTGACCTCATCCTTCATTTAAAAATATGAAAGAAGCCCTCGCTGGTTTAGTTCAGTGGATAGAGTGTTGGCCTGTGGACTGAAGGGTCCTGGGTTCGATTCCAGTCAAGGGCACATACCTCGGTTGCAGTATCCTGGCCCTGGTAGGGGGCATGCAGGAGGCAACCAACTGATGTCTCTCTCTCACATCAATGTTTCTCTCTGTCTCTCCCTTTCTCTTCCACTCTCTCTAAAAATCAATAGAAAAAATGTCCTTGAATGAGGATAAAAAAAAAGTGAAAGGAGCCCAGCTGGTGTTGCTCAGTGGTTGAGTATGAACCAGGAGGTCACAGTTAGATTCCTGGGGGCTTGGTCTCCTTCTCCCTTTCTTTCTGAAATCAATAAAAATATATTTTAAAAATAAAATAAATATGTGAAAGGATCAACAGATTGGAGTGACTAAAGGAAGTGGAGGGTCAGTTTGTCTGAATGACATCTGAGAAGCACATGAAGGACTTATAAGCAGGCTGGTCTTTACAAAGCAAACCTTTTTCCTTCTCTTCCCTTCACCCCTTATGGGAAGCCATAAACATCTGTAGCCAGAACCCCACCACCCCCCAGAAGAGATTCTGTATGTGTTTTTATTTTCATTTGTTTTAAAAATTATCATACAATAAAATTAGTCCCCCCAATAAATAAATAAATAAATAAATAAATAAATAAGTAAAAATGTGAAAGGACAGCTAAGGATTATTAGACATTAAAAAAATGGACCATATTGAAAAACAAAATCAGAAAACTGACTCCAGAGGAAACAGATAATTTAGAAAATGAAAAAGAACTTTTTAAAAAGTAATATTCCAAGAATGTTTAGAAAAATATGCCCATAAACCCAGAACAGGTTGCTAAGAAGAATTAGAAAATGAAGAAGAGTTTTTATGAAATTAAAGATATGATGGGTAAAATAGAAAATTCAAAAGCTGAAGTAAAAAGTCAAAGGCATCCAAAAATATTAAAATATGAGAGAAAAGTTAGGAGATATAGACAATTCAGGAGGTCCAATATGTATCTAAGATTTCCAGAAAGAGAGAACAGCAGCTAAATAAAAGGGAAGAATATAAAGATAAAGATACTTTTTCAAATCTTCAGATCATAAAGGCTCACATAATGCTAAGCAAGGTGAGTGAGAAATACTTGCACAAGGCACATTCATAGGCAAGGTTTGTATACAAAGGACAGGGAAGATCTCCCAAGTTTTGCTCTGGCATCCTGATTCAAGAACAATTATCTCAAAATCCACAGAGCAAAAAATACTTGAAGATACAGATTTTCTTGTTTATTCCAAGTGAAAAAGATTTCTGTACTTGTACAGACAAGTTTAAAATCACACTTTCTTCCCTTCTTCTCAACTTTCCTCTTTGGACAAATTGTCCTGGTATCTCCCCATGGGGGTTGAGGGGAGTGAGACTAGATCAGGGCTCCTAGAGCTGGGGCCCCTGGCTTTGTGGGCCTCTCAAACCACCCAGGTATCATAGCAGAGACCCCACTTGGCATAGGAAGCTCTGTATGCACTTCTTTATCTTGCCCAGGGCCAAACAGCAGGCCCCATTTTCTGGTTTTGCTGTTTTAGATGGGGTAGGGCGTCCCACCCACCTCCTCCCTGTCAGTGGTTGTGCAGTTGGTTCTGGAGGCTTCCCTGGGACTACTGAAGAAACCCAGTGACTAGGCTCAACCCAGCAGGGCTCAGTCCTCCTCCGCAGGCTTTCCCACCCTCCTTGTTCCTCAGCCCTGCCTTGCTTTCTGTGGGTCTCCACAGGGCCACACAGTGTCAATGGACTGGCAAAATGCACTGCATCTCCTCCCTGTTATCTGTGAATTCAGTGTCTTTCAAAGCCGTTTGACTGGGTGGGGTGGCTGGAGGGTCACTGTGCATCAATGTCAGGGGGGATGTGCCCTGCTACCACCACCCCTCCCACTCTCTGCCTTCCATCTCTGGGTGCACCTTTCCCTTAGACTCCTGATGGAGGGGACCCTTTGGTAGGAATGTGGCTCAGAATCTTCTCAGCCAAAGCTCAGAGTTAGCTGAGTTATAGCTGCGTGCCCTCAGTCTACTTGGCTCATCCCCTCTGTGGCCAGCAGGGCAGGGTGGCACATTAGTATTCATTGCCTGGCTCTGCCTCTGAGCAGCTTTGAGGACCACCCTCGCTGCAGCCCTCTGTGTCTTATGGAAGTAGGTCTAGCTGGGGTCTTATGGGTCACCCAGCAAAGTTGGAAGGTGGGAGGTTGTGTGCAAGAGAATGGCAAGTGGGAGGGTGCCCAGGTGGCAGAAAGTTCTCCCAGGTGAGATCTGGGCTTGGGGAACTGGGGCAGAACTGAGGCCTGCTGCCTGGGGTGAGAGTCTTCTGAGCTGTGCCAGCCTGGAGCAGTCAACTCTGCTCATTTGGGGATGGTGAGGTCACTGGGAGCTGGAGCCACCCTTTGTCTCCTCCCAGGCTATGCTCCTGTCACCGGGATGTGCCACCCCGTTCGCAGTTGCACCCTGAACCATGAGGACGGCTTCTCCTCGGCGTTTGTGGTAGCCCACGAGACCGGCCACGTGTAAGTGGCCTCACAGTCCTGGTTATCTGGGGACGGTTGGGGTTTGAGGGACCCCACTTCTCTGAACCCTGAGAGGCACAGACCCATATGAAAAAGATATGATGGCCTGTCCTCCCAGCACTGCATAGGGCAGACCCAATGTTCACTTTCTATTAAGGAAACATAACAAAGAAAGAGCTGAGTGGGTGCTGGGGATCTTCCCTGGATTACCCCACTTTACAGATGAATAACTGAGGCTTTGAGGGAGGCAGGCCCTGGAACATGCCCCAGGCACCACCTAAATCTCCAGGCTGGACAGATACTGATGGGAAGTGCCACAGGGCTGCCGGGCCTGTGTGGGGAGTGTGCCAAGAAGATACCCGGAGAGCTGGGCTCCACTGCGATCTCATGTCACAGCCCCCTGCCTTGGGGACAGGACACTGAGGGGCATGCTGCTGGATGCCATCTCCCCAGTGTGCCCCTGCCTTTCAGATTCTACCAATGGAAACTTGGTATCACCTGGCTTAGGGCAGACCAAAACAGCCAAGGTCCAGGAGGGCCCAGTGGAGGGAGGTTGGGGGGCCCTCCCAGCATTTGGGAGGGGTAGAGCTGACAGGTTAGTGCAGCCAGGTGAGGGTCCAATGAGGCTGCCTTGGCTCCCTGAATAGGCTAGGCATGGAACACGATGGGCAGGGCAACCGCTGTGGCGACGAGGTACGTCTGGGCAGCATCATGGCACCCCTGGTGCAGGCAGCCTTCCACCGCTTCCACTGGTCCCGCTGCAGCCAGCAAGAGCTGAGCCACTACCTGCAGTGAGTACCACCCGTGTCCCCCAAGGACAACCTGAAACCCTGGGGTGCGTGTCCCAGTGTTCCTGGGCCCAATGCAAACTCCCAGACCTTGGGTCCTCCAATTTGAGGTACAGGGGAGGTGAGAGGGAAAGAGCAGTGCAGGTCAGTGTGGGGGATCCCACTGTTGGGGAGCACCTTTAAAGGACACTTGGGATCTGGGCAAATCAGGTCCTGGGTAGTTCACACAAAGAAACAGGGATGCAGCAGGGAAACTGAGGCAGCCCAGCTGAGAGCTGAGGTGTGCAGACAGGCCCATCATCACAGCTCCAGAAGGGGCCTCAGCAGCCCCACAGACTGGATGGCCAGTCCGGCTGAAGGCAGCTTGCAGTGCCCACGTGTCCCCTCACAGCTCCTATGACTGCCTGCGGGATGACCCCTTCGCCCACGACTGGCCAGCGCTGCCCCAGCTTCCTGGGCTGCACTACTCCATGAACGAGCAGTGCCGCTTCGACTTCGGCCTGGGCTACATGATGTGCACCGCGGTGAGTGTCGGAGCCGGCACCCTGGGGGCAACATCTCCCTCTGCACCCAGTCACACACAGTGCCCACCCTGCCCATCTAGACTTGGTCCTGGGCAGGGAGCACACAGCTGACAAGGGCTGTAACCTGGGGAGCATCAAGGGATGGTGGGGGCATGGTGTGGCCCCTGTGTGGTCTGCAGAATTCAAGAGGACTTCCCTAGGAAGAAGCAAGGTGTAAAGGTTGAATGGGAGGACAGGGCATTCCAGAAGGCAGAAATCACATGTGCAAAGGCCTAAAGGTGCAGGAACATAGCATGCTGAGGAGCAACCAATTGTTCCCCAGGGTTGAATGCCAAGACAAAGCCATTAGCATCAACACAGGTCATCAAAATTGAGTGTATCTGCTGATCGAGGCCCACCAGGTTTGAGACAGTATGGCAAGAGCAGTGGTGTATATTAGTGTCTGACTCAATGCTCATCCCACCTCCATGTAGGAAGTAAGCAAAGTATTCCACTTTACAGATGAGGAAATTGAGGCCCGGAGAAGTTAGGTAAACTGCCTAAGGCCACACAGTGAGCAGGTGGTGGATCTGGGTACTGATGAGGCTGTCTAACCTCTTGCATGTTGGCCTAAGGAAGGTGGTGGGCAATGGGGAGCTCTGTAAAAGTTTGAAGAGGGAGAGCATGGCTAGGTCTGAGTTTCAGCTGTATCCCTCAGGGATGTCCTGGAGGAAGGGCTATCAGGATAGGAAGCAGAAAGGTCAGGAAAGAGATCCAGAGGACAAGGCTGGAGCAAAGACAGGAACAGAGGAGAGGGCTTCAGGAGAAATTCAAGAGGTGGAGTGTTCATAGCAGGGGAACAGGGGGTGCCCTTAGGGCCCTGTAGTGACAGCTCCTGGGCCAGAGAGATGCCCACCCAGCCCTCACGCCAGGCTCACTGGCTCCCCAGTCTGTCCAGGGTCCATGGGGGCTGCAGCAAACAAGGGTTGAAGGCCGGGGAGGACAGTATCCCACAGAGACTTGAATTAGCGGCTGTACTCTCGAGATTATCATGGCCTCAGAATCACATGGAATTCAGGGCACCCGCTGGCCACACAAGCCTATCACAGGCAGTCAAGCTGTGCCAGTTGCATAGCTGTCCAAGAGGTCTCTGGGGAATAGGGTCCCCACAGTGGGAAGCACCCTGACCAGTGGCTGGTGTTCTCTTCCAGTTCCGGACCTTCGATCCCTGCAAGCAGCTGTGGTGCAGCCACCCTGACAATCCCTACTTTTGCAAGACCAAGAAGGGCCCCCCACTGGATGGGACCATGTGTGCACCTGGCAAGGTGAGTCAGGGCAGACGGCAGACCCCATGACACGCTCAGATATCCAGGGACAGTCCCTTCAGAGCCCTTGGGGTGGAGATGGGGGCTTTTCCTGCCTCCTTTCTAATAATCCCCACATGACTCATTCTCCAAGCTTCTGCCCTTGTGCTTCCCACACACTGTTTTTTATTTTCAGAGCAAACCTGATGTCTCAGAGCACCTGTCTGTGCTTCAACCTTCTGCCTAGAGAACTCCCTCCTCTGAGGAGCAGTTGGGGGATTCCAGCAGACTTAGTCCCCCCTGCACACTGTGCGTGACTGGGTCACTTCACCTTGAGGCCAACATTGGAGTCAGGTGGCTGCTGGTTCCCCAGGCCTAGCTTCAGGCTTAGACTCTAGAATTTGGTGTTTGCCCCTTAGAGGGCCAACTTGTCCCTTGAGGTTGCTCAGTGGTCACCCACCATCACCTGCCATCCTCCCAGGCCCACTTCTCACCTCCAGCAAATTGCCAGAAAAACAGGCTTTTCTCTCCCAGTACTTTGTCTCCTAACTCACAGCCTAATTCTCATCGCCTTCGATGAAGTCTCATACCTACCTCTCAGCCAGTCACTTGCAACGGGGCTGGCTTTTGCAGATGTGCCTAAACCTGGGTCACAGCCCAGCAGGGCTCAACCCACTGAAGCTGTGTATACCTACTCTGTGTGGGAGGGTCGTGGACTCCAATGCAGGTTCCCCCAACCCAGGCCTGAAAAGTCCCCAGATAGGCTGAGCCTGAGGTTCTTCCAGGTGGGTCTTAAATTCTGCTTAATTTTATTTTGTTTGTGGTGGAGCTTCTTAAATCTACAGACTCCCAGGTCTACCCCTCTTCAGGTTTTGGTTTGCAATAAGGATCGGGAACTGTTTTTGCTATTTTTTAAATTATGGTGAAATCTAAGTAACATAAAACGTGCTATTTTAACCACTTTAAAGTATACGATTCAGAGATGTTTAGTTACATCACTACTTTATAGTTCCAGAACTTTTTCACCACCCCAAAAGAAGACCCCATTAAGCATTGAGTCTCCATTCCCTTCCTCTCTCCAGCCCCTGGCAACCACTGATATACTCTCAGTCTCTGTGTATTTGCCTATTCTGGAATTTCTTATAACTGGAATCATATATTATGTGGCCTTTTACTAGTATATCTGTCATCTTTCACTCAGCATAACGTTTCCAAGGTTCCATGTTGTGGCCTGTGTCAGTGCTTCATACCTTTTTGTGGCTGTGTAATGTCCCACTGTCTAAATGGACCACATTCTGTGGATCTGTTTGTCCATCAGTGAGCATTTGAGTTGACTCCACCTTCTGGCATTTGTGAATGTGCTGCTGTGAACATTCACAAGCATATTTTGTTTGAAGACCTAGGACAGTGATGGAGAACCTATGACACGCGTGTCAGAGGTGACATGCAAACTCATTTTTTTGGTTGATTTTTCTTTGTTAAATGGCATTTAAATATATAAAATAAATATCAAAAATATAAGTCTTTGTTTTACTATGGTTGCAAATATCAAAAAATTTCTGTATGTGACACGGCACCAGAGTTAAGTTAGGGTTTTTCAAAATGCTGACACGCCGAGCTCAAAAGGTTCGCCATCACTGACCTAGGACTTGGTATTTTTAAGAGATGCCCAGGTGATTTGGCTGTGCCCCCAGACTTAATGAATTCTTAGAAGTTGGAGGTGGAATATCCTATATAATAAAAGCCTAATATGCTAAGTGTCCAGTAGGCCAGTGGGCCGTTCAACCAATCAAAGCATAATATGCTAATGATATGCTAAGGCAGCTCAACCGCTCGCTATGATGTGTACTGACCACCAGGGGGCAGACACTCCAACCAGTAGGTTACCTTGCTGCTGAGATCCAGCCAATTGACACTGAGCAATACAGGCTGGACATGCCCTGGAGCCCTCCCGTGGTCCCTCCCTGGCTGGCCAACTTCCCGCGTCCCTCTCCAGACCCGATCATGCACCCATCCATTTATTAATTCATTCGCTCATTCATTCCATGTATCAGGCCTGCTCCACCTCCATGGTACCCGTTGGCTGTGGGCATTGGCCATGAATGTGAAGAAGCAGTGGTGACATGATAGTGAAGACAGGGATGAGGAGTGGCCTGTCAGGGAGCTCAGGGAGACATTCAGTCAGTGACCCCCACTGAAGCCCAAGGGTATAGAGAAGTGGGAGCAGCACTCCAGGCAGAGAGCGTGTGTTTAGTGGACTGTGCTGAGGGGAGCATAGCAAATAAGAGGAGCATGGTATTTGAAAGTTAGTATATTAATTGAAAACTTCAGATAGAGTAAAGCCAGCAGGAGATGATTGTTATTGAAAAGGGAGTTTTTCCTCACAGATCTCAAAAGGAGTGTCCCACCCCCATCCCCTAGCATGCCACAGGGAAGAGGGGGAAGACAGCAGAAAGCAGCAGAGTGGATCAGGAAGCAGAGGGACATGGGAACTGTGGTTTCCACAGGAAGAAACAGTGGACACTGAATTTGGGTAAGCAGGCTTAGGATTGGCTAGTGTGAACATGTCAATGGGCACTGGGGCATAGAAGCTGCCTGTAGCCCTCTGGCACTTGTCTTTGGGTGATAAGGACAAGTGGTCCAGAGTGTGAGAGCCTGCAGAGGAGGTGGTTGGGTTGGGAGCTCTGGATTAGGTGGTTTGCATATGAAGGCATGTTCTCAGGTTAGTAGTTCACTATCTCTAGGAACTAGCCAACCCCGGGAGGGGCAGCCCCTCCAGAATCAGCAAGGCCCCAGATGTCACAGTATCAGAATCCTATCTAATAATAGACAAACATGGTAATTGACCGTACCTTTGCTACGCCTCCCATTGGCTAATCAGCGTGATATGCAAATTAACCGCCAACAAAGATGGTGGCTAATTTGCATACTGCAGGCAGGGCGGGCCAGTGCGAGCCGCCATCCGGGCCCCCGTGTGCCGCCTAAGCCCCGCCGCCGGCTGGGACCCCCATGTTTGGCGAGCCGCCTAAGCCCCGCGGGACCCCCGTGAGCGGCCCTGTGCAGCAGGGCTTAGTGGAGCGAACGAGCTGTCTAAGCCTCGCCCCCAGCCGGGACCCCCGTGAGTGGCCCTGGACAGCGGGGCTTGGCGGTGCGATCGGCCCAAGGAAGCCCTGTTCTTGCAGGAATCCTCCTGCAATGGGCTTCTGGTCCAGAAAATAAAAGGCATGGTTAACACATGTGGCTCCCAGGAAGGTTGGGTGATTGTGGGAGAGAGGGAAGGACTAACTGACCTAAGTGTTTCCTGTGCCTGCTTGGTGTGCTGCCCTGTCCAGTGTACTGGAGACCTGGCTCAGATCTGCTCTCTGATGGGCTTGGCTTTCAGCCATGAAGCCTATATGCATGTACCGTGGAGGCAAGGCCAGGCCAAAGTACAAAGGGTCCTCCCAGGTGGATATGCCCCGCAGGCCAGGCTGGTGGCTTCATCTTGCCCTCCCTGCCAGAGCCAGGGTCAAGGCAACAGGAGGAAGGCAGGCCCAGCCAGGTGCTTCTGCCTCAGTGTGTCTCGGCAGGAAAGGGTCCTTCCTCTATGTGCTCTTGTGTCCACATAAAGCACCCTGGGGAAGCATCAGCCACCCTAATTTTCACGAACTTCTGAGGACTGTTTCAGAGATACATGCCTGATGCAAAGTCCTCATGATGCTCCTGTGTTGTGCTTATGTTTCCTGTATAGCTGAGAATTGGCAGACAGGCATAGTGCCAGGGATACCCAGAGTTCAAGCCCTGGGTCCCTCCTTCCTCGCCGTGTGACCTGGTGCCATTCTTTCCTAGGGCGAGTCAGCTAAGTGCCCAACTTGCTTATCCTCACATCCCAAGCTCCTGGCACATGGTATCCACTGGGGACATGCTGATGGATGGACAATGGAGACCCAGGGCCTCAACAGTTCAGAAATGCTAAATATTCCCTTCCTGAAACAGAAAGCCTGCCATTCAGGCTTCCAGAACCACTAGGCAGTGTTCCTGGCCTGCTAGGTATGTCAGCGCTGTCCAGAGTACCTAGAACCGTGGTCAACAAACCACAGCTCACGAGCCACATGCGGCTCTTTGGCCCCTTCAGTGTGGCTTTTCCACAAAATACCATGTGCGGGCGCGCACGTACAGTGCGATTGAAACTTCGTGACCCATGCGCAGAAGTTGGTATTTTGTGGAAGAGTCACACTGAAGGGGTCAGAGCCGCCTGTGGCTCACGAGCCGCGGTTTGCTGAGCCGCAGTTTGCTGACCACTGACCTAGCCCATGACACAGCCCAGTCAGGTTGTCCCGGGGTTCTGTGATAAGCTCCAAATTCACTCAGGACACGTAAAATTGTGCTTTTAAATATTTAACTATCTCTACTGGATGAAATATTTGTAAGCATTTAAACATGTTATATAGCCTTTTAATAACATTAAACTGTTTCTCCCATAATAGCACCGAGGTATCAAAGTAGAAGCATGTTCATTCAGGGTAACTTCTCTCTGTTTAGTACTCATAGTCGTCCAGGAGGAAATAAACCAAAAGTGCAGAGGAGCAGGTTCTGTGTGGTGGAGTCATGGTGTTTTCCTTTCTTTCTCAACTTTTGCTGAGTTGTCATTTTCTGCTTGATGCACCTGCATTGCCTCTGGTCATTTGGACCCAGGTCTACAGGGAGCTGGTCCATTGAACTATGGGACTGAGTTTTGTGGGGCCCAGTTCCCCATTTACATACTGGCACCAATTTGTCCAGTGGGAACAAGGGGACCACTGTGTAGCCTCTTCCATTGTCTTGGCCTTTGATTCCCATGGCCACCAGTAACTTAGAGGCCCAACCACAGTCATAGCCTTCAGAGGTACCAGGAGTACTCCCTCACTTCATCTGCGTTGGCTTGGGCTATTCTAACAAAAATGCTGGGGTTTAAAACAACACATATCTCCTCACAGTTCTGGAGGCTTGAAGCCTGACATCAGGGTGCCCACATTGTCAGGTTCTGGTGAGGGTTGCAGGCTGCCATTGTCTCTCTGTCTTCTCACATTTTGGAAAGAAAAGGCATCTCTCTCATGTCTTATTATAAACGCATTAATGTCATTCCTGAGGGCTTCACCCTTATGAATGAATCACCTTCCAAAGGCCCACATTCTAATATCATCTCAGTGGGGATCAGTCTTCAACATATGCATTATGGGATGATACAAATATTCAGTTCACAGCCTTTCCTTACCTGGCCTCTCTTTCTTGCCTGCCAGCTTCACCCTGCTCCCTCAGCTGAGGAGGACACCAGCCAGCATTTCTGTGGGGTCTTCCCTTCCCTTCCATGGTTGAGTGAGGGGCACTTTGGAGTGAGCGATGATGGATAATAAAGAACATTATAAACTGATGAACAAAAATAGATACAGAAGCATTGAACAGACTGATAAACAACAGCAGGAAGGCTGGGGAGGGTTGGGGGGCAGGGAGAGGTAAGAGATCAACCAAAGGACTTATATGCATGTATATAAGCATAACCAATGGACACAAGACACTGGGAGGGGGGTGAAGGCATGTGCCAGGGGGTAGGGGAGGCTGGGGGAAGGTTAATTGGGGAAAAAAGGAGACATATGTACTACTATTTGTAATACTTTAAACAATAAAAAAAGAAAAAAGAAATAAAAATAAAAATGCACACACACATACACTTTTATTAATGGGAATATGTTTGTAATTGGTGGAAACTTTTTGGCCAACGTATAATATAGATTTTTTTTCATCTACTTAAAGGATATTTTACTGATCAAAGACTGCCTACCAATGTCACTCTCTCTTCTTTATCCAACCTCAGTTTTTAAACCTCACACTAAGAATATATCTTCTTGGGATGTCGTTCTGTACTATTTGCCAAAATAAACATAATTTTTTTACAGGTAATGCCCTAAAAAAAAAGGCATCTAAATTGGAAAGGAGGAAGTAAAACTGTCAATCACAGATGACATGATTTTGTACATAAAAAACCACCAGGAAACTACTAGACTTAAGTGAATTCAGCAAGGTAGCAGTATCCACATTCACAAATCAATGGCATTTTTATACACCAACAATGAACTCTCAGAAACAGAAACTAAAAAAACAATCTCATTTACCATTACAACAACAACAAAAATAGGATAACTAGGAATAAATTTAACCAAGGAGGTAAAAGACGTATACTTGGAAAACTATAGGACATTGAAAAAAGAAATAGAGAAAGATACAAACAAATGGAAGTGTATATCATGTACATGGATTGGAAGAAGGAACATCATTAAAATGTCTATACTACCCAAAGCAATCTACAGATCCAAGGCAATTCCTATTAAAATACCAATAGCATACTTCACAGAGCTAGAACAAATACTCCAAAACTGTATATAGAACCATAAAAGACCCTGAATAGCTGCAAGCAATCTTGAGAGAGAACAAAGTAGGAGGGAATCACAATACTGGATATCAAACTATACTACAAACCCATTATAACCAAAACAGCCTGGTACTGGCACAAAGACAGGCATATAGACCAATGAATCAGAGCAGAGATCCCAGAAATTGAACCACACCATTATAGTCAATTAATATCTGACAAAGGAGGCAAGACCATACAATGGAGTAAAGACAATCTCTTCAACAAAAGGTGCTGGGGAAACTGGACAGACACAAGCAAAAAGATGAAACTAGACTACCAACTTACACTATACACAAGAATAAACTCAAGGTGGATAAAAGACTTAAATGAAAGTCATAAAACTATAAAAATCTTAGAGGAAAACATAGGCAGTAAAATCTCAGGCATCTCACATAGCAATATGTGTATGGATACATCTCCTTGGACAAAGGAAACTAAGAAGAAAATAAACAAATGGGACTACATCAAAATAAAATCTTCTGCCCAGCAAAAGAAACCACCATCATAATGAAAAGGAAATCCACTGTATGGGAGAACATATTAGTTAATGATACATCTGATATTGTATTATCACAGCCATCAAATTTTAGAACATTTTTGTCACTCCAATTTTGAGACGGATTGCATTGAATCTATAGATTGCTTTGGGTAATATAGACATTTTAATCATGTTCATTCCTCCTATACATGAGCATGGAATGTGTTTCCATTTTTTGTATCTTCATTTTTTTTTCTTCAGTGTCTTAATTTTTCTAGTATGGGTCTTCCACCTCCTTTGTTAAATTTATTCCTAGATATTCTTTATGCAATTGTAATTGGGATTTTTTAAAATTTTTCTTTCTGATAGTTTCCTATTGGTGTATAAAAATGCTATTGATTTCTTTTTAAAAATTTTCTTATTGATCTTATTTAGAGAGAAAGGAAGGGAGAGGGAGAGAGAGAAAAAACATCGATGTGAGAGTAGGAGGATGCTGCATGGGCATGCTCCCAGGAACAAGCTGGAATTACAACTGAAATATGGAAAAGCTTCCTGAATAATCGATGGAAAACTCACAGGAGAGAACCCTGATACACAATGAGGACCGAAGGTGGAGACCACATAGAGACTGGTAGGAGGAGCAGAGGCATAAAAGGGCTGGCCAGGCACCCACCGATGGTGAACAAGAAACCGGGGGTGCATGGCGGCGGGATACAGGGTCAGCTGCGGGCAGCCAGGGAAGATGGTCCTGATCACAGGCCACACCTAGGGACCATGACCGCACACGAATTTCATGCACCGAGCCTCTAGTATTAGAATAGTAGGTGTGCCAGAAGAGGCAGAAAGGGAGAAAGGAATAGAGAAGGTGTTTGAAGAAATAATGGTAGAAAACTTCCCTAACCTGGTAAAGGAAAAAGTCACACAAGTTTAGGAGGCACAGAGGACCCCAAACAAGAAGAACCCAAACAGACCCTTGCCCAGATACATCATAATTAAAATGCAAAAAAATTGAAGATAAAGAGAGAATCTTAAAGGCAGCAAGAGAAAATAAAACTGTTACTTACAAAGGAGTTTCCGTAAGGCTGACACCTGATTTCTCATCAGAAACTCTACAGGCCAGAAGGGAATGCATGAAGTACTCAAGGTAATTGAAAGCAAGGATCTGAGACCAAGATTACTATATCCAGCAAGGCTATCATTCAAAATAGATGGTCAAATAAAGAGCTTCCCAGACCAAAAAAAGGAGTTTATCACCACCATACCAGCATTACAAGAAATGCTAAAGGGATTGCTGTAAGGGATTGCTGAGAAGAAGAAACAGAGAGAGAAACCTAGCCATACAGAATTAAAATGGCTATAAATTAGTACTTCTCAATAATAACCCTAAATGTAATGGATTAAATGCTTCAATCAAAAGGTGTAGGGTAGCTGAATGGATACAAAAACATAACCCAACTATATGTTGTCTACAAGAGACCCACCTCAAAACAAAAGACACACACAGGATGAAAGTGAAGGGATGGGAAAAAAATTTCCATGCAAATGGAAAAGAAAAAAAAGCTGGAGTGGCAATACTCATATCCGACAAAATAGACTTTAAAAGTATCATGCTAAGTGAAATAAGCAAGTC
The DNA here is from genome assembly GCF_000147115.1 of Myotis lucifugus. Classification (NCBI taxonomy): domain Eukaryota; kingdom Metazoa; phylum Chordata; class Mammalia; order Chiroptera; family Vespertilionidae; genus Myotis; species Myotis lucifugus. The sequence continues at coordinate 577,607 of NW_005871434.1, read as the reverse complement.
AGAGAAAGATAAATATCATATGATCTCACTCTTTTGTGTAATATAATGAACAACATAAACTGATGAACAAAAATAAGCCAGAGAAAAAAAATATTCTAGAATGTAATAGAAGTAATCCTGTTATTTGCAGATTTTTAATATTTCCTACAACTATGTTAGTACAGTTTTGGTAATATTATTATACTTAAAATCCTTTTATTCTTGAAATATTAGTTTTTATTGCATGTAATGTTATTATATGTAAGGTCATTTTTCTTGAATAATTGCTGTTTATTGCATGTAACATTATCATATTTAAAATCATTTTTCTTGAAATAAAATTTAAAAAACAGAGAAAAGGAGAAACCAAGATGGCGGCATAGGTAAACACCTGAAATTGCTGCCTCGCACAACCACTTCAAAATACAACTAAAAGACAAAATGAACATCATCCACAACCATAGGAAGGCTGGCTGAGTGGAAATTCTACAACTAGAAGGAAAGAGAAAAGCACACTGAGACTCAGAGGAGGTGCGGAAGTAAAGTGCAGAGGTACGGAGGTGCACGCGGAAAGGGCTGGCAACAGAGGACGCAGTTATCTTTTTCAATCGGGAGGGAGACACAAGCTCCTGCTCTGAACTCCAGCTCCGGGCTACTCTCTGGGGACCCAGGCTCATACGGGGAGAAACTGGACTGTCTGGCATCCGGCGGAACTCGAGGGCGGCTTTCTCTCAGAGGTGCTTGCAGTGATTACTGCGGGACACTGACACCCGGGGACTCTTAGGGCAGGACTGAGGATCAGCCATACCTGTTTGCTCCACCCTGTTGATTCCCTGAGACCCCACCCCACCTAAGCTGTGCGCAGAGGCTTTTGCATATGAATGGCCTGGCCCTTTGCAATCTAAAATTTCCTAACAAACTGCAGCTGGGTCAGAGAGACCCAGAACATCCAAAAGAAGGCCCAAGGCCCCACAGCAGCTTGCATTGCTTCACAGATGGGCCTCATCTAGGCACCTCCAAACCCCAAACAAAGAGGAATCTGCAGATCTCTCCATAGCTCCTGCTGGGTAGCCTCAGGCAGAGGCTAAATTAGCACCTCCTTAGAGATCCAAGTGCCAGTGTACCCAGTGGTCAGAGTGGGACCATCCAGATTACAACTCCTCAGACCCATAAGGGACACACTCAGAGGGCAGACTCAGTGAGCACCAAAGCCCCACTGAAGCAAGTCTTGCCCCAGAAGGGTGTCTCCAGCACAGAAATTCTCCCATTGCAGACACAGCTGATTCTCACAGCCAATTGGCCTGGAGGTCAATTCCTCTCAGTGATACCAACTACCATCAAGGCTTAATTACAACAAGACTGTGCACAAAGTCCACAAAGGGGTGCACCAAGAGTGTCCACCTCAGGTAATTGGGGAGGCTGAGCCACTGGGCCCTATAGGACACCTAGCACAGAAAGCCACTCTGTCAACACAGGGAAGCAGCCAAAATGCGGAGACAAAGAAACAGGTCACAAATGACAGAAATGGAGGAAAGCAAACTACTGGATATAGAGTTCAAAACCACACTTATAAGGTTTTTCAAGAATTTTCTAGAAACCACCGATAAATTTAGTGAGACCCTCAATAAATCTAGTGAGACCCTCGAGGATATGAAAAAGGACCAATTAGAAATTAAGCGTACACTGACTGAAATAAAGAATATTATACAGAGATCCAACAGCAGACTAGAGGATCCCAAGAATAAAGTCAAAGATTTGAAGTATGAAGAAGTAAAAAACACCCAACCGGAAAAGCAAAAAGGAAAAAGAATCCAAAAATATGAAGATAGTGTAAGGAGTCTCTGGGACAACTTCAAGCATACCAACATCCGAACTAAAGGGGTGCCAGGAGAAGAGAGAGAGCAAGATATTGAAAACCTATTTGAAGAAATAATGACAGAAAACTTCCCCTACCTGGTGAAAGAAATAGACTTACAAGTCCAGGAAGCGCAGAGAACCCCAAACAAGAGGAATCCAAAGAGGACCACACCAAGACACATCATAATTAAAATGCCAAGAGCAAAAGACAAAGAGAGAATCTTAAAAGCAGCAAGAGAAAAACAGTCAGTTACCTACAAGGGAGTACCCATAAGATTGTCAGCTGATTTCTCAACAGAAACTATGCAGGCCAGAAGGGAGTGGCAAGAAATATTCAAAGTGATGAATACCAAGAATCTACAACCAAGATTACCTTACCCAGCAAAGCTATCATTCAGAATTGAAGGTCAGATAAAGAGCTTCACTGATAAAGGAGTTCATCACCACCAAACCAGTATTATATGAAATGCTGAAAGGTATTCTTTAAGAAGAGGAAGAAGAAAAAGGTAAAGATACAAATTATGAACAACAAATACACATCTATCAACAAGTAAATCTAAAAATCAAGTGAATAAAAAATCTGATGAACAGAATAAACTGGTGAATATAATAGAATCAGGGGCATAGAAAGGGAGTGGACTGACAATTCTTGGGGGGAAAGGGGTGTGGGGGTGTGGGAAGAGACTGGAAAAAAATCGTACACCAATGGATGAGGACAATGGGTGGGGGGGCGGTAAGGGCAGAGGGTGGGTGGGAACCGGGTGGAGGGGAGCGGGGGGGGGGGGGAGAGGAACAACTGTAATAATCTAAACAATAAAGATTTAATTTTAAAAAACCTGAGAAAAAAAGTACAAGGAAGGAACTAAGATTTCCAGTAGTTTGGCTTTAGAAGTTGTGTAAAAAGTCTTACCACCCATCCACAGATACCAGCACTATAGAGACTCTTGTTTATCCAAAGAAATAAAAGATTATTTGGAAATTACATTATGCAACCTGTGACACAGCCAGCAATAATAATAATAATAATAATAATAATAATAATAATAATAATTCAATGGCAATAAGATAACAATGACCTACTGGTTCTCTCTCTATATATATATTATAGGAGCTTGTCTAGATTTCAAAAAGAAGCCAAAAATTACTATGAGGTTATGAAAAAGGAAAAAGGAATCTACTTAGAAAATTTACATAAGCTTCCTGTTTTGTATTTAAATACACCAAGAATTATATATGAACAGTTTCTTTCTAGATTGCCAATATTCTCAGATACTCTTAAGAAATATAGTATTAATGCATATGATTGGGAAAGGAAGTTGGAATAAAAGAGCACAGTAGTTCAAAAAAAAAAAAGAAAAGTAAAACATCAATGTATGAGTCAAACATCGACCAGCATCCCCCTGCAAGCCCCCTACCAGGGGCATGTGCTCTGACCTGGAATCAAACTGGCAATCTTTTGGTGCATGGGTCAACATCCAACCAACTGAGCCACACCGGCCAGGGCTGCAATCGATTTCTGAATATTAATTTTGTATACTGCTATTTTACTGAACTCATTTATCATTTCTAATAGTTGTTTGGTGAATTCTTTAGTTTTCTCTATATATAAAATTACATCATCTGCAAGTAATGACAGTTTTACTTCTTCCTTTCTAATCAGGATGACTTTAATTTCTTTTTCCTGTCTGATTGTTGTGAGTAGGACTTCAGTGAAAGTAAACAACCTTCTCTTATTCCTGATTTTAAGAAAATGCTTTTAGCTGTTTTCCATTGATTATGACAGTTGCTATGGGTTTGTCATATATATATAGTCTTTTATTATGTTGAGGTATATACCCTCTATTCTCACTTTGCTGAGAGTTTTTATCATTATGCTGGATTTTGTCACATGCTTCTTCTGTATCTATTAATATTACCACATGTTTTTTATCCTTCATTTTGTTTATGTGGTGTAACACGTTAATTGATTTGCAGATATTGAACTAACCTTGCATCCCAGGAATAAATCCCACTTGATCATGGTGTATGACCTTTTTCATGTATGGCTGAATTTGGTGTGCTAATATTTTGTTGAGGATAGTTGCATCTATGTTAATCATGGATATTCGCCTATAATTTTCTTTTTCGTAATATATTTGTCTGGTTTTGGAATCAGCATTATGCTGGTCTCATAAAATGAATTTGCGAGCCTTCTCTCCTCTTGAATTTTTTGGAATAATTTGAGGAGAGGTATTATTTCTTCTTATAATACTTAAATTTACCTGTGAAGCTATCCGGTCCAGGACACTTACTGATTCGATTTCATTGGCAGTAATTGGTCTGAACCAATTTTCTGTTTCTTCTTGATTTGGTCTTAAAAGATTGTTTCTAGGAATTTATCCATTTCTTCCAGATTGTCCAATTTGCTGGAGTATAATTGTTTATATATTTTCTTATAATCCTTTGTATTTCTGTGGTGTCAGTTGTCACTTCTCTTTTTTCATTTCTGATTTTCTTTATTTGGGTCCTCTCTGTTTTTTTCTTGATGAGTCTGGTTAATCTCATTAGTCTTTTCAAAGAGTGCTTGGTTTCTTTGATCTTTTGTATTTTTCTTAGATTGTATCTCATTTACTTCTGCTCTGATCTTTATTATTTCCTTCTTTCTACTCACTTTTGGTTGTTTGTGATATTAGTCAGTTTTTCAATTTTTAATTTTTTGTGATGTATTTTCTTATTCTAATTTAATATTTCATTTTATACCTAATTTAGTATTTTTAACTTTAAAATTTTCTCCTTAAAATGGGCCCCTAGATTGTGTAAGCTTCCTCCCATGGGAGGAGGTGGGATAGTGTGATCAGATTCAAGTTATGGAACTGTGTTCCCTGCTTGCCAGTGTATCCTGACTATATTCATAAATTTTTATCACATCAGCATACCACCTGACCTGCTTCCATATTTTCTTTAAATTGGCTTTTTAAAAATTTAAACAGTAGATCTTATATGTCTCTGGAATCCCAGGCTTGATGAGCTACTTGCATTTTTTTAGTGTTCCCTGTGTGGGCATGCCAGTGGCTTCACCCTAGGGACATGGTGTAGGGCAGGCTCTGACTAGACAAGGTGCTGAGGATGGTAGGAGGGCAGGGCAATAGTGGAGGAAGCTGGGTGGGCCAACATCTCACTAGGTCTCCTGAGGGGCTTAGAGCTTCTAGGAGTGAGTAGGTCTGCCTCCCCATTTGCCTCCAGGGCTAGGCAGTCCTCACGGACACAGCAAGTTGAAGGGAGGGCAGGAGGCCATGGGTCAAGGGAATGACCTTTCTTTCAGCACTGCTTTAAGGGACACTGCATCTGGCTGACGCCTGACATCCTCAAACGAGATGGCAACTGGGGCACCTGGAGTCCATTCGGCTCCTGCTCGCGCACCTGTGGCACAGGTGTTAAGTTCAGGACCCGCCAGTGCGACAACCCACAGTAAGTTGACCCTGATGTTTCCCAGCTCTCCTGGGTGGCAGCTGTGGTTCCTGAGGCCCCTTCCTATCCTGCACGGTCCCTATTGCTGCATGCCAGTTCTGGAGAGGGTGCAAGGGCTGGCATCCTGTTCGCTGGGAGGAAGGTGAGACTCAGAGAGGGAAGCCTCATGGCCCTGGTTGCACAGCCTGCTGGGAGCAGAGCCAGCCCTGGAGCCCTGAAAACCTGGTCTCCTGGCCTGCTATCCATCCCCCACAGGCTTTGACCCTCCTCAAGACACTGGCTTGCTCTGTCCTTCTTGGTCAAGTGTATCAAGGACATAAGGTGGGACAGAGAACAGGAATTAAGAATAAGAAGGAGGAGGGCTCTCTTTGTCCCCAGGATGCTAGGAACCTGAGCAGGGGGAACAACTGTTTGTAGTCAGGCAAGGGGCAGGGCCAGCAACATGCTGCCCGAACCCAGCTACCCAGGGAAGAGATAACCTGGAGAGGCTGCCCCCATGCCCACTGGACTCCTATTGCCAACCATGCTCCCCTTCCTGCTTCCCAGGTTTGGGGCCTGCTGTGCTGTCCTCCCTAGCCCCTTCCCGTCCCTCTCATCCCCCCACCCACTCCACCTTATAAAAGTCTTTCTGGTGCATGCCCCCTCCTCGGCCCATAGCTACTTACTTATTCATGCCCAGGCCACTCTTCCTGTCTGAACCCTTAGCCTGGGCCTCCACCAGGGCAGTGCCCATGGAGAGAGCCATGTGGAGCCAGAATGCCTGGGTCCCGGGCCCCTGCAGCCCCATGTAAGTCAGGGTGGGTCACTTAGGCCCCTCCCCCTGGGCCTCAGGCAGCCTGCCCATGGAGTGATTGTGAGTGCACATACAGCAATGTGAACAGGACCTGGGTGCAGGAAAACTCCCCACAGATGTCAACTCACTGGTCTTCCACCTGCCCATTAGCAGCCCTCTGCTCCTGGGAGACACGTGGCTTTTGTCTTTCTCTCTTTGGCCAGAGTTTTAAAGATTTTAATTTACATGAAAATGTTAAAAATCTGGAATTTCACATAAAGAAAACAGATTTCTAGCTTCCAAATTGGGCACTATAGCAATACAGGTTAATGGGCAACTCAGGCTGCCCCCCCCTCCCCACAGCCATCTTCACTCACCTCCTCTGCCCACCTGAACCCCTAGATATTTGAGTTAGGGTGCCTAGACCCTAAGCCTCATCACCCTTCTTTGGACCCTGCCATGGCCTCATCCAAAATTGTATTATGACTTTCTGTGCATGAACATTTTTCTGGGGGAGCAGGTCTCTAGCTTCACATCAACTTCTCAGAGGAATCTGTGCCCCAAAATTTAAGCCCACCCAGGTCTCTGGAGCCCATCTAGACTGCTAGGCTCTGCCTTTGCAGCAGCTTCCCTGTTCTGCTCGGCCAGGCTGCTGCATTTTCTCTGGCCATGCCCTGAACTAGCCACCAGGGAACCAAAGGGGCTCAGCAGTAATAGCTCTGGGTAGAGGGATCAAGTCCATGTTGGCCAAGAAGGGACTGGTGTCCTGGGCTGCAGCAGTGGGAGAGCCTATCCCTCAAGGTCACCTGTGCCTCGGGCTGGCCACCCCAGCTCCTGCTGGGGCCTTCTCCTCTAATTTCTGACTACCTCTTGCCCGGGGCTCTAGGCTTCCGTCCTGACTAGGAGCAGAGGCAGGAAGGGGCCAAAGTGCCCTGCCCCTGACTCCCCTCATGCAACCCTGGGATGCTTGCCTCAGGATGAGATTGACCAGACAGGAAGTTAGAACTGCAGAGGCCATGGGATTCTGGGTAAGGACTGTGGGGTTCCCGGCTTGTGGTGCATGCCTGGCATGCAGCAAGCACTCAATAAATGTCTCAGCTGCCCCCTTCACATGCTGATGGAGTAACTTGGGCCCAGGGTGCAGTTGAAAGAGCAGGTTCGGCCTGACTTCCCCACCCTCCATGGGCATCCAGGCCCTGATTCCTCCTGCCTGATGCTGGGTTCTCGGGCTCCAGCAGACTCACCCCCTGGCCTGGTTCAGTGGAGAAGAGGTACATGTTCTGACCTTTTTCACTCGCACACTCTAGGAATTTACCCCTCGGGCTTGCCCAGACTCCTTGATGGCAGCAGGGGACAAGGGCAAGTGATGGGAGCACAGCTGTCAGGACAGCCTGTGAGCCCATCTGTTCCTGAAAGCCATCAGTCCCAGAGAATAGCCAAGCCCTGCCCAATGCCTGCATTCCCTGTCAAACAGCATGCAGCTATGACGACTGTTTATTTACGCCGGCCTCACGCACATCTGTGGGAGACACGCGCAGCTGCAGCCCAGAGCATTTCTGAGCTCAAGGGCTCCACACAGCCTCTTTGTCAGAAATGTAAAACGGGCCACCCTTTCATTCATTGTCCAGGGGACAACTGCTGGACTTCATGCTGCCCATTTTAGTTGTTATACTCCCTGTGCTAGTCCCCAGCTCTTCCTATGACACTGGGACTAGTGTGAAGACTCCCATGCAGCTCTAGCTGGACCCTGCTTGCAGGATTGAGTTCCCACTGTTTTCGCTGCTCATACCCTTGTGATTGTAAAACTGAAAACAATCCAGTCTCTAGTATTTCACTTGCTTTTCCCCTCCCCAAATTCTCTAGCTCACTCTGTTTTGGAGTCAATATGGATTTCAGTTCCAATCACTCTGCCTCCTGCCTGGGCTGGCCAGGGATTCCAGCAACAGCAGACCCTTCCTGCTTCCCCCACGGTTGCTGCTGCTGCCCTGGCTCCCCGCACCTGCAACCAGGCCTGTACCCCCTTCTCCTGGTGACAACCTTGTTGGTATTGTCATTGGTCTATGATATTATCAGTGACCCTGGCATCAATCTCAGAGTTATCCTTTCTTTCAATCTCCTATCAAACACTGAGGCCTCTTGGTTCTTCCACAAGTTTTTCTGATCGTTATTCCCACTGACCCCCTGGAGAACACAGTGCCATGGGAGGGGCCTCACAGAGGCAGCTCTTTCTCGTCCACTTTACTGTGCTGCATGGCATTCACCCTTCTTGTTGCACGCAGAGCATGACTTGCTCAAGTCTCAGGTGAGGCCTTGGGTTCTGTCTGGCTCTACTACAATTGGCATATGGCAGCACTATTGCCCCCCAGTTCCTCCCAGTTTCTGGCCTGCCACAGCCCATCCTTCACCTTACAGATGCACCTGCCAACCAGAGCCAGTGCCTTTTCTGTGGGGCTAGTTTGCTGTGGATTGTTCTCAGTGAAGTGAGGGAATTACAGAAATAGCCCAAATTCGCTGAGGTGGAGGAAGGTGGGTGGAGTGTCCACTGTGTGCCCCACCTGTGCAGTGGGATTCTGCTATTTCAGAACTGCTCTTTGAGTGCCCACCCTGTGTCAGGCATAGGCACAGACCTCCATGTAGAGGAGACACCACAGGGCCCCAAGGGAGGATTACCAGCCCACTATACCTGATGCTCTGGGGCCTGGGAGGCTGGGGTGCTGCCTTGGTGTTGTATCCAGGACAGGACAGGGCAGGCCTGGGTCCCTTCAGTCAGCAGAGCTGATCCTACACCTGAGACTCAAGGATCCCCCAAATTCTACAAGTGAAGCGCTAAGTGCTGGCACCTTCCTGGTGGCACCGAGCTGCAAGTCCTTTGCTTTCTCTTCCAGCCCAGCCAACGGGGGCCGCACCTGTTCAGGTCTTGGCTACGATTTTCAGCTCTGCAACTCCCAGGATTGTCCTGACACACTGACCGACTTCCGTGAGGAACAGTGCCGGCAGTGGGACCTGTACTTCGAGCATGGTGATGCCCAGCACCACTGGCTCCCCCATGAGCACCGGGATGGTGAGGCTCTGAGTGGAGGGTCAGAGTGAGGCTCAGGACAGGTCAGGGTGGGTAGACTGGGGGTCGCGCTTCCTGTGAGTCTGTGTGAGCAAGGCTGTCAGCCACAGGGCTACTGGGGCCCACTCCACGACTGAGGCTGGAGCTTGAGGCAGGACTACAGTCCCAGAGGGGCCAGAACACTGGGCCTGGCCCAGGATGCAGGGGAGAGACCAGGAGGCTCAGCAAGTGCCAGGCTCTGCTGCCTCCATCCGTTGGAGGAGGCTGTAGGTGTGTTATTAAACCCACTCAGGGATGGAGGTGGGGAAGGAGCTGAGTGGACCTTGCCAAGGAGCCAGGCTACCTCTAGCCTTCTCATATTTCAGATGACAGTCAGAACTCAGTCAAGTGTCAGAAAAGGTAACATGAACTACTTTATGTGCTCAAAGGTATTTATTGGCTCCTAGGAACTAAAATGCCTGGCAGCTTCAGGCATGATCCTGTTTGTATTCTGTTTGGTTCCCCTCCCTCATGGTGGAATTTTAAACATGCAGTTTTTGTTCCTTCCAGGCATTGGGCAGGGGCAGGCTGCCAGCATGGGCCCATCTCCATCATCCTGCGTGTGATATACCAGCAGAGTGCCCTGGAGGCAGGGGAGCCAGCACAGACACAGGCCCCCTGGAGGCAGGCTGCAGCCTGGCAGGCAGGGTGGATAGCCATCAAATAACGACCCAGCGTTTTAGTGACTTCCGAGAGAAATACTGAGAAGGGAAGATGCCAGGGACCCAAGACTGAATCAAGTGGTGTCTAGCCTTATTTGGGGTTTTAGAGAAGGTTAATTGAAGAGGGTCTTCAGTTGAAAAGCTGGCAAATAGCCATTTGCCTTCCCCTGGGTGTCAGGGCCTTAGGGGCCTGAGGCCTGGGCTGCTCCAACAACATCCTGGTTCATCTGGGAAAAGCTCTTCCCAAGTCCCTGAGACAGAAACTCAAAGGGGATTGCAGTCTCCTGGCCCCTTTCCTTTTCCTGCCCCAGGGCAGGTGCGGGGGGTGGGGGGGCAGAGGGAGGGGGGAAGGAGGAGGGTGCGGGAGGGGAGTAAGTCTTAAGAAGACCCTCATGGGAATTTCTCATGAGTGGACTTGGGAAAGAAGGTGAACAGAGCAGCCCACACTTTTCCCTAACACCCCTCTTCCCTTTCAGCCAAAGAGAGGTGCCACCTCTACTGTGAGTCCAAGGAAACCGGGGAGGTAGTGTCCATGAAGCGCATGGTACATGATGGGACACGATGCTCCTACAAGGATGCCTTCAGCCTCTGCGTGCGAGGGGACTGCAGGGTGAGTGCCCTGGTGCCAGCGTGGGAGCTCGGGGTCTCTGGTTCAGGGAGTTTTGAGAGGACTCATGCAGAGTGTTAGACACAGCACTTGGAGCAGGGCAGACCCCCAGCAAATGTTGGCCTGCCCCTCCTCTGTGCTGGAGGCTCTCAGCATTTAGTATGCCTCAGAGCAACATGGGGAACTTGAGGCTCCTCCTGAGAGATTCTAATTCCTAGGTTGAGGCTGGGACCCAAAAGGAGCATTTTTATGAGCCTCCAAGTGATTTCAACACACACAGTCCTTGGTGACCCTGCCACATCCTGGCACTCTGATGGGCACTGGACAGCTTACTCTCAACCAGGGTGGCCCACCAGGGTTCTCATTGTTTGGTTCTTTGTGGAAATGCCTGCTGTGTTTTCTGTTGTCATTATTATGTCTTTGGCTTCAATCTTAGGCTGACACAGGAAACCACTGCGGGGTAACCTCAGCATACAGTAATAATTGAACTCAGACTTGCCTCCTGCCAGATTCCCTGAAACAACTGGAAGACTCTGTAGTTTGTGTAGATAGGACTGTGTATGTGCCATGCAGACTGACTCTCCTAAGGAGTCTCTCAGAAAAACTGCCAGGATGCAGTCACCCCTAGCGGAGGGAATGAGGCTGGAAGCACAAGGTGGAGGTGGAGGTCAGCCCCTCCACTCAGGTAGGACCATGGCCTGAGGTGAAGGAGGTTCCTCTAGGACACAGGGGAGCTGCGTCTTCTAGGATACGAGGAGGCTGGCTGAGTCTGAACCTTGCAGGGAGGCCAGGCCACACGGTCTGCTCGGACAGTGGAACCAAATCCTCAGAGATGAAGGCAGCAGTGTTTCCTCTGTACCCACAGGGCTTTGATTTATGGAGGTGACAGTGAGGACACAGAGAGGCCAATGCCATTGAAAGAAGAATTTATTACTTACATTTTCCAAGAGAAGGGCGTGCCATGCCTTGCAGGGCCACATGGGGAAGCACCAGGTATTTGGGGGGCAGAAAGGGGCAGAAGACTAGGCCAGAGCTTTCATTGGGGTTCCTGGTGGAAAGGGGAGCAGGACAGGGGAAACAGGTTAGAACTGGCCAGTTTGAGTAACTCTAGCAGGCTTCAGCTCTAGGGCTGGTCTCTAGTTGCCTGCTGCCTGGCCCTGGGACAATTTGGGGCAGGGGAAATATTGTTCTGATATGTGACAGATAAGGCAGATTTGCATCATAAAGGTGTGCTCCCAAGCCCTTACCATCTCTAAGAATGGTTAGTCCTAGGACATCATAAGACACATAAAATTAAAAATATATATACGTGACTAATACAGGCAATAAGCATGGGAAAGATTTAGTAGAAGAAGCTTTGAATGGCAGCTTCTAAATGCTTGCAAAAATAACGGGGAAGTCAGAGCATTAATTTACCATCTTAGTGGGAGCAGCCAGCTTCACTCCTGACATTGACAATTTAAGAAGAGGTTAAGTATTTCATTAATTAATGGTGGTTTTAAATGGTAACAGCAAGCTGATAATTTTTACATAATTAGAACAAGCATATACTTACATTTATATAAGCTCATATTGCAAAATTTAGAAAGCAGAGGAGGTAGAAAGGAAAGATTGAAAACACAAAAGACATGGAGTAGTAGTAAGATGAACTATATAACTCCTAACACTACAGGTGAATGTGAGATTCTTATTTTAAAAGAATCTAATTCTAGGTCAAAAAATATTATCCAATGGATGTTGTCAATTAGAGAATATCAAAACACAATGACTTGGGAAGGTTAAAAGTGAAATGACATTAAAAGAGGGTTCCAGAGAATGAAAGATATGTGCACCTGTAACATGCATATACTGCAAGGAATCAAAAGAGAACAAATAAAATGAATCTCATAGGGGCATTTTGTTTTGATAAAGGGCACCATCCACTACCTTGATAAAGTAATAACATGCTATCAAATATATCACTTAAAAACTGCTATGAAAAAGGAGAAACTGAAATAAGCTGGCATATATCTGATATGATAGCTCACTAATAGGATTTCCTAACAGATGGGAAGGGAGGAAAGCAGCTCCTTTTAGCTCTGTGCCCCTTGCCATGTGACAGACGCCCACTATCACTACCAGCCGCTCCCACCTTGGCTGGAACTGAAATGGAATCAAGCTGCGAGCCTCCCCTGGTCACAGCAGCCATGCAGAGTAAATCGGGTACACATGGCCGTCCCCAACCTGAGCTATCATTGGCCCCATTAACCCTTTAGAATCTAAAGTGAGATTTCAGACCAGTAGAAGGACCCTGTGCTTCACTGGCCTCTTATACTTGGTTAAAGTCATTTCCACCTAGTTCAATTTAGACCACTGTGTCTCCTGAAGGTCTGTAGACACTTACCAAAGACAAATAGGTGTTCTCTGAGCCAGGTGTTTGCCTGCACCTGGATGGTCACACCACCTGAGATGAGCTGGCCAGCAGCTGCCCAGGCAAGAATCTGCTGAGTTAAACACTCTTCTAGGTAGCAGGGAGGGTCCTTTCGACTGTGATTATTAGACATCCTGATTTCAGAAACAATAAAAGGTGAAATGAAATGTGTCTTAGAACGGAGGAGAAATTATGACAGGATATTTTAATATCTCTCAAAGTTTGACAGATCAAGTCATTCATTCACTCTGGGGTTTTTTTGTTAATCATCTGTGATTCACAGAACAAAAGCTCAGAGCAACTGTTCTCAAACATCATGCTGCTTCATTTTCTCTTGTCCAGATACCCTTCTTCTCATCCAACCAGGTGGGACTTCCACATACTATCTTTGTACATGGGCTGCAAGCCTTTTTAGAGGGAACACAGGAGTCCATGGAGAACTCCTAAGAGCTGCTCTCACCGAAGGCAAGCAATCTCTGTTGGTGGCTCCTGTCAGTCAGGCTTCAGAGTCTGAGACAGTGCCCTCCTGATGCCATGTCCTTCACTGGTCTCTGTGCACATCTGCGTTGGCATCCACCTGCCTCTACAGCTCTGAGTCTTTTCACTTCTAGTTATTCTGTAGGAAACCTAAGCATTGATCCCCCTCAAATGAGAGGCTGGAGCAACCCTTCCAGGGAATACACTGCTAACGTTCTGCACTCAATTCCAGTGTGGGGCCTTTTCCCTATACCAGCAAGCAATTCTCTGACACCAGTTGGGTGTCCTACAATTCAACTTAGTTCTGACACTATCTACCTGAAGATAATGTCAGATCCCACAGGTTAAGGGCTCAGTCTTACAATACCACCCCCGCCCCTTCAGACTGCCATCAAAAGTTCAGTTGTCACCTGTGCTTCTGACCAACTGGCTACAGATTGGAGATTCCCACAACCCCCTCTTTGGGTTTGATTAATTTGGTAGAGTGCCTCACAGAACTCATAGAATTATCTCACTTACTTGATCACCAGTTTATGATAAAAGGATATAACTCAGGAACAGCCAAATGGAAGAGAAACATAGGACCAGGTATGGGGAAGAGGCAAGGAGCTTCCATGCCCTCTCCAGGTGCACCACTCTCCAAAACTTCACCTGTTCACCAACCCAGAAACTCTCCAAGCCTCACCCTTTGGGGTTGTTGTGAAGGTTGCATTTACATAGGTATTGTTAACCTAAAGATAAAATACCTTCCAAAGTGAGAGGCAACAAGCATTTATTTGAGATCAAAGCATAACTATTCGGGAATAACTGATTCAGACAGAAACCCAAATAGTGTTCTGACAAAGGCAACGGGTATTTATGAGAAGGGGAAAGGGAAGAATTACATCCATATAAGGAAGGCATTTCTTTGATGCCGGTAACATAACATAATGATGTTAATTCTAAACAACTTTTTAATTTTCAGTCCAGTGGTCATAATAACTGCTTTCTTATTATCTTTGCAAACAGTTCTGCGGGGCACAGTGATGCTTTAGGCCCAGTCCCAAGGTGATTCTGCCCTGTTCTAGCATTCCAAGGTTTGAGGCATAAGATGTGCAAGGCAGTTCCTGTGGGGTAGCAGCTCCAGCTGCATTTTAAAGTGGCTCCTTATTTTTGTTACATTTTTCCCGTTTTGATGAATATTATTCCTTGAAAACATCACTGATCAATTACCAGAAAGCAGCGCTGATAAGTTATTAAAAGCAATGGTCCTCCATTGCCAGGAAGGTTCATTATCAGTATATCATGCCATTGCCAGTCCCTTGTCACCAGGAAAGCTCATTCCCAGTATGTCATGTCCTACGTAGAAGGGAAAGTGGTTTCTTTTTCCTAAAGGAACACTGGGCCACATTTGAGCAGCAAGAGCACTGGAACAGGGGAAGGCTGTACCATGATGTTTCTCTAAAGGCAACATCTGGAGGTTTCTCATCTAAGACTTCATCTCAAAATGTTGAGCAACCATTATTGGGATGGTATCATTTTAACACTGAGCTATGCAAAACAAAGTTTTATAACAGCAAAATTTCCTATAATAACAAACAAAATGCCAAGTCCAATTTGAAGAATAAATCTGAACCAGGATTTATACCCTCAATAAAGCTGTGAGTAGTCTGGTATTAAAGAACCAAGATATTCAAGAACCATGAGCTGTCATTGGACACTATATTGAATCATTTGGTTTATGCCCCGATTCTATCTAGTTTTGTCTATTTTACCACAGGTGTCTTATCAAAGTACAACAAGAGGTATTAACAACAGAGCAAACCACCTTGCTTAACTAGGATATGGTCAAAAGGAATTTTATTTTCTAATATAACTCATGCAAAGGAATTTAAAGATTTGTCTGATTGGCTATTGCCATGGTGGTTATTGCAATAGTTGCCCAAGGAAAAAGGGGTTTTCCAAATCTGGTAACTTCCCTAAGGTTGACATCACAGGCGTGAATATCCTTGACTATGTGTGTGACTAGTTGCATGTTTTGACCTGAGAAGTGGGTTTAAAGATGATGCCCATCTTTTTTCAGGCCGGCAGCCGTGGGGGCACAATGAAGGGGGAGGGTGTTGCCACTCCTGGGTGGTGGCGGGTAGGGGAATGCTACCGGAGGACCCTAGATGCTTCTCTAGATCATGAGCTCAGGCAAAAGCGCCTGGTACAACCGCTTCTCTGGGAGACCTACCAATCTTTCCACCCCAGACATCATCACCAGGACCAGAATGGAAACGACCTTTGGGCCTGCCTTTTCAGCTGTCACCACTATCACCAAAGCGGATGGGACCAGCACATACAAACAGCACCGCAGGACTCCTCCTCCTCCAGCACCCTTGCCTACTCCCCTCAGGATGAGGAGGACAGCATGCCCCCCATGAGCACCCCACACCACTTTGGCTTGGCCATATCCATTCGCTCCCTGCACTCCATTCACTACTATGCTCCATGTTCTCGCTGCCTGAGGAGAAGGAGAAACTGGAGCCACTGGTCTTTGCTGAGCAGCTCTCAGTGAAGCTGTGCTGCCAGCTCTGCTACAGTGTGTTTAAGGACCCTGTGATCACCATGTGTGGGCATACATTCTGTTGAAGATGTGCCTTGAAGTCAGAGAAGTGTCCTGTGGACAATGCCAAGCTGCAGTGGTGGTGAACAACATTGCCATGGCTGAGCAACCCCGGGGAGCTCTCCATCCACAGCAAGCATGCTGTCAGGCAGCAGGGGTCGGGAAGCCCATCATCTTTGAGGTGGACCCCCAAGGGTGCCCCTTCATTATTAAGCTCAGTGCCTGGAAGGACCATGAGAACAGCTGTGACTACAGGCCTGTGCGGTGTCCTAACAACCCCAACTGCCCGCTCCTTTTCAAGATGAATCTGGAGGCCCACCTCAAGGAGTGTGAACACATCAAGTGTCCCCACTCCAAGTACACATGCATGTTCATTGGGAACCACAACATGTATGAGACCCATCTGGAGACCTGCCACTTTGAGGGCCTGAAGGAGTTCCTCCAGGAGATGGATGACTACTTCCATGAGATGCACGTGGTGTGGGCCCAGAAGGACCAGGAGATCACCTTCCTGTGCTCCATGCTGGGTAAGCTCTCAGAGAAGATTGACCAGCTGGAGAAGAGCCTGGAGTTCAAGTTCAATGTCCTGGATGAAAACCAGAGCAAGTTGAGCAAGGAGCTCATGGAGTTCCAGAGGGACACATCCATGTTGAACAATGAGTTATCCCACATCAATGTATGGCTCAACATGGGCATCCTAGGATCCTATGACCCACAGCAGATCTTCAAGTACAAAGGAAACTTTGGGGCCAACAGGGCCCCATCTGATGTCTCTGTGTCTACTCCAGTGGCTCCTCTGACAAGAACATTAAGATATGGGACACGTGTACTATGTACAAGTGCCAGAAGACACTGGAGGGCCATGATGGCATTGTGCTGGCACTCTGCATCCAGGGGTGCAAGCTCTACAGCAGCTCAGCGACTGCACCATCATTGTGTGAGATATCCAGTACCTGCATAAAGTGAACACAATCCGGGCCCATGACAACCGTGTGCACACTGGTCTCCTCACACAACATGCTCTTCAGTGGCTCCCTGAAGGCCATCAAGGTCTGGGACCTTGGGCACTGAGCTGAAGCTGAAGAAGAAGCTAACAGGCCTAAACCACTGGGTGCAGGCCTTGGTGGCTGCCCAGAGCTACTTGTACAGTGGTTCCTACCAAATAATCAAGATCTGGGATATCCAGACCCTCTACTGCATCCATGTCCTATAGACATCTGGTGGCAGTGCGTACTCTATTGCCGTGACAAATCACCACATTGTCTGTGGCACCTATGAGAACCTCATCCATGTGTGAGACATCCAGTCCAAGGAGCAGGTGCAGACCCTGACAGGCCATGTTGGCACCGTGTATGGCCTAGTGGTCATCTCAACACCAGACCAGACCAGTCTTCAGCGTGTCCTATGATCAGTCTCCCAGGGTCTGGAGTATGGACAACATGATCTGCACACAGATCCTGCTGTGTCACCAGAGCGGTATAACTGCACTGGCTGTGCCCCGGGGCCGGCTCTTCTCAGGGGCTGTGGACAGCACTGTGAAGGTTTGGACTTGTTGACAGAATCCAGGCCAGGTCTTGGCTTCTTCTGGGCCCATCCTAGGCCTATCCAAGCCAGGTTGGTCTCAGGGTCTTTGCCTGCCCTTTTGGGGATAGGTGGGCAGGCTCACCAGGCCAGGAAGTGTCCTCCTGATCCTGCACCCGACAGGTCTCTCTCTGTCTGGTTCTGTCATCATTGCTGCCAGGATAGTGCCCAGACCCTCTCTCTACACTCCAGGTATAATGCTCGCCCAGTCCATCTTCCATCCCCCTTCCTGAAGGACTACAGGACCTTTTTACTCATCTTTTTACTATTTTTAGACTGTACATAGATTTGATTACTTCTGACTGGGATCAAAGTTGCACAGACTGTGGGGCGGGGGGGTGGGGAGGGAAATGATGTCCAACGTTGAGTTATCTTCCCAGATAGATATTAAGGGGGGAAAAGAAAACAATAATTATTATAGTGAGTGTTTGGTCTCGCATATTATTTGTGAGATATGAAGGAACTAAAAAACAAGTGGAAAAACAAAAAAAAAAGAAGGCTTGAAATTTTGAAGGGATTTGTGGGAAGGAAAAGATAAATGATGTTTTAATTTTGCTTATAAAGGTAAAACTTACCAAATTGCTATAGGTCATATGTGGCAGGGGGGAAAAAATCTTATATCTGAAGAATAAGGATAAAAAAATGAGTATCTCATATCAAAAGTCATAAAAATTGTAATCATCCTTAGCAATTCACTCATTCCCATGTTATTAATCAATCCTTACTGATCTTGATCCTCCTGTGAGCAGTTTTAGGAATCCAGTTTTTCCTTAGAGTTCTGTAAGTCTCCTTCCAGTTCAGTGTTACATTTTCAAAGTTATAATCTCTTTGAAGATGAAACACATTGGTAGGAATATTTTTTTGCCAAAACATCAGAGTAAAACAGTAATTCTATGCAAATGGCAAAGGCTTAAAAAGGGCCTGGGTTAAAGATCTGGTTAGTTCACATACATACATATAAAGAATGTAATTGACTAGTTATACATTCTAATCTTAGTTAGATTGACTATATATAAACTTTTCTCAAGATCCCTCTTCCACAAACCTTCTGCAACATCCCAGTTTACATTCCACCCTTTTCTTTAGACAATCATTTTATTTTAGGACAAAGTTTCTTTTTTCTTTTTCTTTCTTTGCCATAAAAAAATACCCATGTTCTTTATATTCTTCCTTATCCAAGAAACACATTTTATTCTCCTTTTCATCAACAAAAGTGCATCTCCATGCTTCATGCCTTCTACTGAAAACATGTCTTGTTTTCTATATACAGTCATTTTGTTTCATCCTTATTCTTTTTTAGTAGTTTTGTAAAATAAATAACCACAGCTCTTTTATAAATTAATTTTGGCAAGGTAATTTACACAGCGGTTTGTGCTTTTAAAGGGCCATTTCTTTTCTCTTCAGTGTCTATAGGCAATTTCTGGGTTAGCTCCTGAATGTTTACATTTTAAATATTTTTTTTTGTTGATTTCAGAAAGGAAAGGAGAGGGAGAGATAGAAACATCAATGATGAGAGAGAATCATTGATTGACTGCTTCCTGCACACCCCCTACTGGGGATCGAGCCTGAAACCCAGGAATGTGCCCTGACCAGGAACCGAGCCATGACCTCCTGGTTCATAGGTCAATGCTCAACCACTAAGCCACACTGGCCAGGCATGAATGTTTACATTTTAAAGACATGATAAGAGACATAACTTTACCAGGATATGTTAGCATTTTAAGAATTTTACATAATTTTTATAACTTATTAATAATATATCTAAGTAAATATAATGAAATGTTTAGCATTATCTATTTCACAATGCTTCCCATATAATTTGACATACCAAATAAGCCTAATTAGTTTAACATTTTCCTTTATAAAGAGAGAGAACAAATCTCTGAGGTGCTCAGGGGCCCTCTGAAACAGTACTCCCAGGTCAATAAGATTTAATTTAGAATCTGATCTTGGAAAGTTTGTCAAACATATCAACAATTTAAAAACATTTGGTCAAATAGGATCATAGGCTATTGTAGAACAATACTTAAGTTACTAATCTAATCATGGCAACAAAAGCTTTGCAGGCAAATACAGAAAGTTAAATAGTTATAAGCAAATTTAGCTCTTTTAATATTAAGAAGTCTCAATTTACTTAAGCAATTAAAGGCCTGATGATACAGAGTCCAAGAAACCATCTAAATAAAATATAAAATCTTTGTTTCCCTTTATAATTTCTTACTAACAGCATACCAATAATATAGGAAAATTTTGTTCTTTTAGTAGAGAAATAACATTAAATTTTAGCTTTACATAAGCATACCAATGATATTAAAACTTAGTTAATCTTTTTAAAACCTTTATAATAACAATTTAACATTAACCAGTTTAATTATAAGAGTTAAAAATCTTTCTCTTTTTCCATTCTGAAATAAACAGGACAAAATTACTTTCCTTTTCCTTAATGAAAACATATCTCCATACCTTATACCACCTTTAATTGAAAACATATTAATTTCTTCCATATTATTTAGAATCTTTAACCCTTAGAAATCTTAATTTTAGTGGCAACTAATAAGCAATTATTATTCATTAGATTAGCAAATTTATGAATACATTTTAAAATCTCTAGAAATACAGATTCTTTCACTAGTAATTTTAGAAACATGTTTCCTTAACCTAGCAAAAATAATTTTATTAAATGACCCAAATATCTTTAGTTTTTCTGTATTAGGAAGCCAAAATTAGGAAGCCAAAAGTACGTAAATTTAAATTCATTTAGCAATTAATGTTTCAGTATTTTACCTAATATTCAATCACTTTGTTACCAGACAGGGACAGGCCCAGAGCGGGTCTGCCTTGGGCCGGCCTGTAGTGTGCGGGGCCTTGACTTCGTGTTGGAAGGATTTCACAAGAGGAGTCCAGAGGGTTTGAGAGTGTGTTTAGTAAAGCTGGGGAAGGGAAACAAAGGAAGCACTTAGGGTGGAAGCAGCAGCAGGGGGAGCCTAGGCGGGGCTCTGCTTTGGCTCCCTAGGAACGTTCTAGGAAAGCAGGCAGCCAAGGCGGGGCTGCTTGGCTCACTGGGAAGGGAAGGTCACAGTCACAGAAGCAGCCAAGGTGGGGCTGCTTGGCTCACTGGGAGGTCAGAGAAAAAGGGGACCTTGGAGACAGGATCAGGGGGTGAGCCCAGGTCAAGCTGCCCTGCCCACCGCTCCCCCGGCTGCAAGTCTCGTGGGGACCCTAAGAGTTTAAAAAGAAGAAAAATTCATGTTTGGGAAGGAGCATGGGTGTACTCTAGAGCGAACCCACGCTAATATCCTTAGTTTGGGGGCGTTTATCTCTCTTCTGCAGGTGAAAATCTTACGGGAGAGTTTCAGCAAAATATTCATCAGCTTTCCAGATGCAATTTTTAATATGCTGATGCATCATTTGATCTGCTTTACTGTTTTACTTTTATCTAAGGTCTGTCTAGCTTTTAATGGGGTTTTGCTATTGTTTCCTGACTTCATCTGTCCTTGGGTTTAGCAGGCACAAATGACATTAGTTGGGTCTTTGTTCTCTGTTTTCCCAGGCCAAGGTGATTCAAGCTATGCATTCTCTGGTTAGGGAGAAGTATAAAACACTCTCTCTTAAGCGTCCTTGGTTTATGGGCGATAAAGTCTTGGGATTCACCAGCTGGCTGTAAAACAGTTCAAATTGTTTGGCCTTGTTTAATTTCCTTGTCTCAGTTTCCCCATTCTACTTGCCCAGAGATTTTCCTAACTTCTCACATTCTGTCTCAATTTCACCTTTCTTTTTTTAATCCTTATTCGAGGAAATGTTTTTCATTGATTTTAGAGAGGAATAGAGAGGGAGAGGAGATGGAGAGAG
Source organism: Myotis lucifugus (assembly GCF_000147115.1). Classification (NCBI taxonomy): domain Eukaryota; kingdom Metazoa; phylum Chordata; class Mammalia; order Chiroptera; family Vespertilionidae; genus Myotis; species Myotis lucifugus. Next base: position 556,282 of record NW_005871434.1, on the reverse strand, counting down.
AAACATTGATGTGAGAGAGAAACATTGATCGGTTGCCTCATGCACACACTCTGACCAGGGATCAAACCCACAGCCCAGGTATGTGCTCTGTCTCAGAATAAAATCTGAAATTCTTCAGTGCATGGGAGGATGCTCTAACCACTGAGTGATACTGGCCAGGGCCAATTATTTGTATCTTTTAATTTAATTTAATAGAAATGTAAAGTTTCAAGTTACCAAAAGATTTTGGGTAACAATTTTTAAGTACATATACCATAAAGCAATTATTGAAAAGTTTCACCAAAAAAACTTTTATTTACATCTATTTAATTTACTAAATTTAAATAATTATATTTAGATTAGTCAAACATTTTATGAGACATTAGATACATTTAATTATTATCCCAAACTATTTTCCTGTTGACTAACCCTATAACAGATAGCGTGAACTTATTTTTTTAGTAAACCCAGATAAAATATAATTTTATATTAAACATTGCTAACTTTAATAACATTGCTGTTTTAATTAAACCAACAAACTTAAATCTATTTTGATATTAAATCTTTTCCCAAATCACGTGATCCTGAAAAGCTTTGTGTTAGTTTCTGTTATATTTAATTTATATAAGTGGTTAAGCTCTTTAAGCCAATTAAACAAAGCTTTTTATATAAACCAATTTTTATTAATGTCCTCTACATACACATATATACATAGACATAATCAGAGATCTGATCACTTCATTTAAAAAAATTTTTTAACCATGAGACAGGTATAGTAAATACCGTCTACATATATAAAAGCCTAAGCGACCATTACAACCAAATGACCCAAATGACTGGAACAACCGGTCAACCAGTCGACCAGTCACTATGACATGCACTGACCACCAGGGGGAAGACGCTCAACGCAGGAGCTGTCCCCTAGTGGTCAGTGCACTCCCGAGGCCAACTTCCTACGGCCGGCCAACCGCCCGCAGTCCCTCCCCCTGGCCAGCCAGCCCCCATTAGCCCCTGGTGCTAAACCATTCATAGATGACCTGCTTCTGGGTCAGAGTTTTGTACATAGCAGAGCAGCTCCCTCGCTGCAATCTATTGAAAGTCAGCCCTTGACACAAGGGTTTGTCTCACTCCCATCCTCTCCCTTCCCCAGGGGCTGCCCACCCGCTGCAGTGATGGTGCAGTGGTGAGGGAAGGAGGAGGGGGGTGGCGGGGAACCATGTGGTGGCAGGGCGCCAACAGCGGCATCAGTGTCTGGCATCTGTCCTTTCCATGCCCGGCCCAGCAACTGTCTCCTCCTCTCCCAACCCCACTGGGGCCTTTGGGCCCTGGGCTGGGATGGGGAACGGGGGTGGGTGGCAGCAGATGCAGCCCCTTTCCCAGGGGGGCCAGGAGGCCAGCTCCCTCCTCGGGGCTGACGGCCAACCCCCCACGGTCCCTCCCCACTCCTCTCCCCCAGGCCAGCAGGCCCCGATCAGTCTGGCCCTGATCGGCCTGGCCCCAATCGGCCCTGATTGCTGGCCAGACCTAGAATTCATGCACTGGGCCTCTAGTTAATTTATAATAGTTGGAATAAGTTGTTTGCTCATTCAAATGGCTAAAGCTTTAAGATTTGATTAACAGTTTTTAAAGAATGGGGCTGCTTAGCAAAGGAGCCCATATAGCTACTTGTGGGGGGTTTTTATTGTTGACAGATTTTATTGTATTACAGATGTTTCCCATTTTCCTACCTTTTACCACCCTCTACCCAGCCCCTGCCCCAACCCAGGCCTTCCCCATACTATTGTCTGTGTCCATGGATTATGTATTAACCCTTTTCAGTCCAACGTCGAGGCTGACTCGACAGACCAGGCGCTAGGAGCAGGTCCAATGTTGAGGCTGAGGTCGACACCGCTAACTGGTTCAATATTCAGTCCCATCAATTAATTTGGACCAGACTGTTTGAATTCCAAAAATAAAATTGGACGCAAAGGGTTAATATATATATATATATCCCTAATATGCAAATAGAATGAACAGCGGAACGACTGAAAAACCGGTTGCTATGATGTGCACTGACCACCAGGGGGTGGGCACAGAACATGGCAGGTGTCAGCAGCAGACAACAGAGCACGGAACATGGTGGGCATTGGCCTTGGTGGGATGGTGGAGCAGGTGAGCAAGGGTGCCAGAACAAGGCAGGGCACCAGTCACTGTCATTGGGGCGAGCCTCTGGTGGTTACTGAAAATTCTTTGCTCCCACATGCCATGGTCCCACCAGGCTCTCGCACCTGCTGCCGGTGCTGGCCCCACTTGCACCCACTGCCCGCACCAGAGCCGCCACTCGCACCCATCAGCAGGTGTGAGCAGCGGCTGCCGGCCCCGATCGACCCTCAGGGCTTCTCTACCTCCCCCTGCTCCTGAGGGGTGATCGGGGCAGCAGCCACCACTTGCACCCACTGCTGGTGCTGGCCCTGCTCACTACTGCTGGTGCCAGCCCCAATCGCTCCACGCCATCAGCGGGTACAAGCGGGGCTGGTGCTGTCAGCACGTGGTAGCAGCAGCGGTGGAAGCAGGGCTGCCGGCAGACAGGGGACCGGGGGCTGTGGCAGGAGGGGCTGGGCTGGGGTGCAGAGGATTGCCGAGACCCGCCCCTGTGCCCACCAAAGCCTCATGGCCCACATTTCCTTTCAAGGTGCACGAATTCGTACACTGGGCCCCTAGTATGCATATATATTCTTTGGTTAATCTCTTCTCATCACCCCCAACCTCCTCCCACTGAGAGCTGTCATTCTATTCCATGCATCCATGCTTCTAGACTTATTTTGTTTGTCGTTTTATTTTGTTTATTAGATTCCACATATAAGTGAGATCATGTGATATTTGTCTTTCTATAACTGGCTTATTTCACTTAACAATAATCTCCAGGTCCATCCATGCTGTTGCAAAGGGTAAGATCTCCTTTTTTACAGTCACATAATATTCCATTGTGCAAATATACGACAGCTTTTTTAAAAATATTTTATTGATTTTTTACAGAGAGGAAGGGAGAGGGATAGAGAGTTAGAAACATTGATGGGAGAGAAATATCGATCAGCTGCCTCCTGCATACCTCCTACTGGGGATGTGCCCACAACCAAGGTACATGCCCTTGACCAGAATCAAACCTGGGACCCTTCAGTTCGCAGGCTGACGCTCTATCCACTGAGCCAAACCGGTTAGGGCATACCACACCTTTTTTATCCACTCATCTACTAATGAGCACTAGGGCTCTTTCCAGATCTTAGTTATTGTAAACTAGAGGCCCAGTGCACGAATTCGTGCCTGGGTGGGGGCCCCTCAGCCTGGCTGGTGATCGAGGCCTATTAGGGGGCCAGCCGGCCAGAGGAAGGGACCCTGGGAGGTTGACTGGCCAGCAGGGGGGAAGGACTGTAAAAGGTTGGCCAGCCGGCCAGGAAGAGGGACCATGGGAGGCTGGCCAGCAGGAGGCAGGGGCCACGGGAGGTTGGCCAGCCAACCTCCCCATCAGGGCTGCGGGAGGTTGGCTGTGGGAGCACACTGACCACCAGGGGGCAGCTCCTGCATTGAGCTGTTACAGCCAAAGGTGATCCTGAGTGGGGGGGTGAAAGGATTGAGAAAAGACAGACAAGAGAATGAAAGCTGGGTCTCGGTGGGACGCTGCTCCCTGATGAGGGGACAGCGCCAGCACCCACAAGCTGTGTCTTTATTTTATAGCAGATGCCACGAGGCAAAGTAGGGGCGTGATCAAGTTGTTTACAGCATTCTCGTGAGTTTCAACCCTACTCAACTACATGCACCTGAACTCTAGCACAAGGCACGTGGGGCCACGTATTCGGACCATAAGTTCAAGCTTACAACCACAGCCGTTGGCTATGATTGTGCTGGGAGGGCCCTGCCCTTCCAGCTGGGACTTGCACGTGGCAATGAGAGGACCCTGTCCTTTCATTAATCCAAGGCTTGAACCTGGCCAAAACACTGTAGCCGCACCCCACATTGAGCGTCTGCCCCCTGGTGGTCAGTGAGCATCATAGCGATTGGTCAACAGGTCATTGCAGTCATTCTGGTCATTTAGTCATAAAAGTTGCTTAGGGTTTTATATCTATACTAGAGGCCTGGTGCACAAAAATTTGTGCACTCGGGGGGGTCCTTCAGCCCAGCCTGTGCCCTCTCTCAGTCTGGGACCCCTCGGGGGATGCCCACTTGCCAGCAGGGAGCAGGCCTAAGCTGCAGTCGAACATCCTTAGCGCTGCTGAGGAGGCGGGAGAGGCTCCCACCACCCCCGCTGTACTGGCAGCCGTCAGCCTGGCTTGTGACTGAGCAGAGCTCCCCCTGTGGGAGCGCTCTGACCACCAGGGGGCAGCTCCTGCATTGAGCATCCTGGTGGTCAGTGTGTGTCATAGTGACCAGTCATTCCCAGTCTTTCTGCTGTTAGGGTCAAGTTGCATATTACCCTTTTATTATATAGGAGTGCCTGTCCAGCCTGGGTGAGGGGCTGATGGCTGTTTGCAGGCTGGCCACAGCCCCTTCAGGGTGGGGGTCCCCCCTGGGGTGCCTGGCCATCCTAGGTGAGGGGCTGAGGGCCGTTTGCAGGCTGGCCACAGCCCCTTCAGGGTGGGGGGTCTTGCTGGGGTGCCTGGCCAGTCTGGGTGAGGGGCTGAGGATCATTTTCAGGCTGGCTAAACCCCCCAGCGGGGACTCTCACCCCATGAGGGTGTGGCCATCCTGGGTTAGGGGCTGATGGCTATTTGCAGGCTGGCCACAACCCCCAGCCACCCAAGCTCCCAGTGGAGGCTGGCTGGAAGCAGTTACCTGGGATTTATTTATCTTCTATAATTGAAACTTTGTTGCCATTAGCAGAGGCCACAGCTGAGAAGCAGGCGAGAAGCTTGGCTTTCTCCATCACCCGGGCAACCAAGCCTCCTGCTTGCTCCAGCTCCATGGCTGCCGGCCATCATCTTGGTTGGGTTAATTTGCATACAGTCACTCTGACTGGCTGGTGGGCGTGGCTTAGGGCATAGCAAAGGTACGGTCAATTAGCATCTTTGCCTTTTATTAGTGTAGATAAAACCCTAATATGCAAATCAACCAAACAGCTGGTTGCTATGATGTGCACTGACCACCAGGGGGAAGACACTCAACACAGGAGCTGCCCCCAACCCGCAGGCCCCAACCGGTGGCAGATGGGGGCGGGCCAGCAAGCGGGTGACGCCAGGCCAGCCAAGGCAGGTGCGTGTGGGGGCCCCCGATCGCCCCGCCGGTGGTCCTACAGATTGGTCCTGATTGCCAGCCAGGCCTAGGGACCCTACCCATGCACAAATTTCGTGCACCTTGCCGCTACTATATAGATAATGCTGCAACGAGCATAGGGCTGCATATATTCTTTCTGATTGGTGTTTAAGGACCCTTAGGATGTATTCCAAGAAGTGGGATTGCTGGGTCAAATGGCAGTTCCATTTTTCATTTTTTGAGGAAAATCTATTCTGTTTTCCACAGTGGCTTTACCAGTCTACATTCCCACCAGCATTGCACTAGAGTTCCCTTTTCTCCATATCCTCACCAGCACTTGCTATTTATTAATTTATTGAAGGTAGCCATTCTGGCAGCTGTTAGGTGATACTTCATTGTAGTTTTAATTTGTATCTCTAGTGACAGTGAGCATTTTTTTCATATGTCTATTGGCCATCTGTATGTCCTCTGTAGAAATATCTGTTCAGGTCCTTTGCCCATTTTTTAATTGGATTGTTTGTCTTCCTGCTGTTGAATTGTATGAGTGCTTCATATATTTTGGAAATTAACCGATTATCACATGTATCATTGGCAAATATGTTCTCCCATTCAGTGGGACCCCTTTTATTTTGTTGATGGTTTATTTTGCTGTGCAGAAACTTTTTAGTTTGATGTAGTCCCATTTGTTTAATTTTTCCTTTGCTTCCCTTGCCTTAGGAGGTGTATCTGCGAAAATACTGCTGTGAGATGTCTAAGATTTTACTGCCTGTTTTCTTCGGTGATTTTTATTGTTTTGTGATTTACATTTAAGTCTTTTATCTGCCCTGACTGGTTTGGCTCAGTGGCTAGAGCGTCGGCCTGTAGACTCAAGTCTTTTATCCATTTTAAGTTTATTCTTGTGTATGTTGTAAGTTGGTAATCTAGTTTCTTTTTTTTTTTTTTTGCATGTACCTTTCCAATTATCCCAACACAATCTATTGAAGAGACTGTCTTTACTCCATTGTATATTCTTGCCTCCTTTATCAAATATTAATTGACCATAAGGGTGTGTGTTGATTCCTGGGCTCTCTGTTCTATCCTATTAATCTATATGACTGTTCTGGTGCCAGTACCAGGCTATTTTGATTATAATGGCTTTACAATATATTTTGATATCCGGTATTGTGATCCTTCCAAGCTTGTTCTTCTTTCTCAAGATTGCTGAAGCTGCCGAAACCGGTTTGGCTCAGTGGATAGAGCGTCGGCCTGCGGACTGAAAGGTCCCAGGTTCGATTCCGGTCAAGGGCATGTACCTGGGTTGCGGGCACATCCCCAGTAGGAGATGTGCAGGAGGCAGCTGATCGATGTTTCTCTCTCATCGATGTTTCTAACTCTCTATCTCTCTCCCTTCCTCTCTGTAAAAAATCAATAAAATATATTTTTTAAAAAAAAGATTGCTGAAGCTATTTGGGGTCTTTTGGGTTCCATATAAATTTTTGGAATATTTGTTCTAGATCTGTGAAATATGCTGTTGATATTTATTTATTTATTTATTTATTTATTTATTTATTTTATTGCTTAAAATATTACAAAGAGTAGTACATTTGTCTCTTTCCCCCAGCCTCCCCTACCCCCCAGTGTCTTGTGTCCGTTGGTTATGCTTATATGCATGCATACAAGTCCTTTGTTTGATAGGAATTGCATTGAATCTATAGATTGCTTTGGGTAGTGAGGACGTTTAAGGATGTTAATTCTTCCAGTCCATGAACACAGTATATGCTTCACTTGTTGGTATATTCCTCTATTTCCTTTTTCAATGTCCTACAGTTTTCCAGTACAGGTCTTTTTCCTCCTTGGTTAAGTTTATTCTCGGCTATCTAATTACTTTTGGATTGTGTGGCGTTTTTTAGTTTTTCTTTCTGAGAGTTCATTGTTGGTATATAAAAATGCCATTAATTTTTAGATGTTGATTTTGTATTCTGCTACTTAGTCAAATTAACTTATTAAACATAGCAGTTTTTGGTAAAGTCTTTAGGATTATCTGTGTACAGTATCATGTGATCTACGACAGTTTTACTTCCTCCTTCTTAATTTGGATGCCTTTTATTTATTTTTCTTTTCTGATCACTGTGGCTAGGACTTCCAGTACTATGTTGAGTAAGAGTGGTGAAAGCAGACATACATGTCTTAAAGGAAACACTTTTAGTTTTTGCCCATCTAGTATGATGTGGCTATAGGTTTTTTCATATATGGCCTTTATTATGTTGAATTATGATCCCTCTATTCCCACCTTGCTGAAAGTTTTTATCATAAAAGGGTACTGGATTTTGTCAAATGCTTTTTCTGCATCTATTGTTAATGATCATGTAATTTTATCCTTTATTTTGTTTATGTGAAGTATCACATTTATTGATTTGTGAATATTGAACCAACCTTTGATCCCTGGTATAAATCTGGCTTGGTCATGATGTATGATCTTTTTAATGTATTGTTGGATCCAATTTGCAGTATTTTGTTGAGGATTTTAGCATCTATATTCATCAGGGATATTTGCCTATAATTTTCTTTCTTTGTAGTGTCTTTATCTGGTTTTGGAATGAGGATAATGCTAGCTTTGTAAAAAGAGCTTGAAAGACTTCCTTCCACTTGAATTTTTTCTAATAGTTTGAGGAGGTTAGGTTATTCTTTGAATGTTTGGTAAAACTCATCAGTGAAGTCATCTGGTCCAGGTCTTTTATTTGTTGGGAGGATTTTTTTTTTTTTTTTTTTTTTTTTACTGCTTCAATTTCATTAGTTTTTATCAGTCTTTTCAGGTTTTCTGATTCTTCCTGATTGACTTTTGGAAAATTGTATGTTTCCAGGAATTTTTCCATTTCACCCAGATTGTCCAGTTCATTAGCATATCGTTGTTCATAGTATTTGCTTATAATCCTTTGTATTTCTGTAATTCAGTTGTTACTTTGCCTCTTTCATTTCAGATTTTATTTATTTTTTTATCTTTGTTTCTTGATAAGTCTGGGAAAAGGCTCATTAATCTTGTTTAGCTTCTCAAAGGACAGATCTTGGTTTCTTTGATCTTTTGTATCTTTTTTTGTGGTTTTGGTGTTTTCTTTTGTTTTGTTTTTTGTTTTTTGTCGCTATTTTATTTATTTTTTTCTCTGATCTTTATTATTTATTTCCTTCTCTTTACTCTGGGATCTTCATGCTCCTCTATTGCTAATTCTTTTAGTTGTAGGGTTAGATTGTTTATTTGAGATTTTTCTTATTTCTTGATGTAGGCCTGTAATGCTATGAACTGCACTCTCAGGACTGCTTTTGCTGTATCCCATAGATTTGGGGTTGTTGTGTGTTCATTTTCATTTGTTTCCAGATAGTGTTTGATTGCTTCCTTGATCTCATTGGTAACCCATTCATTGCTTATTTAATAACATGCTAGTTGTATTCCATGTGTTTGAATATTTTTGTATTTTTTAATGTATTTGATTTCTAGTGTCAAGCAATTGTGATCTGAGAAGATGCTTGATATGATTTCAATCTTCTTGAATTTTTTAAGACTTACTTGTGTCCTAACATGTGGTCTGTCTTTGAGAATGCTCCATGTGCACTTGAGAAGAATGTACATTCTGCCACTTTGGAATAAAATGTTCATTAATATCAATTAAAATAATCTGATCCTAGTGTGTCATTTAAGATCACTGTTTCCTTGTTGATTTTTTGTCAGGAGGATCTTTCCAGTGCTATAAGTGGGTTTTTTTTGTTTGTTTCTTTTTTAAATATATATTTTATTGATTTTTTACAGAGAGGAAGGGAGAGGGACAGAGAGTTAGAAACATCGATGAGAGAGAGAGAGACATCAATCAGCTGCCTCCTGCACACCTCCTGCTGGGGATGTGCCCACAACCAAGGTACACGCCCCTGACCGGAATCGAACCTGGGACCTTTCAGTCCGCAGGCCGACGCTCTATCCACTGAGCCAAACCGGTTAGGGCTATGAGTGGGGTTTTGAACTCCCCTACTATGACTGCATTGCTATTGATCCCTCCCATGAAGTCTTGCTTGAGTTTTTTTGTATATTTTGGTATTTCAGTGTTGGTGCATATATGTTTACAAAGGTTACATTTCTTGTTGTATGGATCCCTTGAGTATTATATAGTGACCTTCTTTGTCTCTTGTTTTGGCAATTGGTTTGAAGTCTATTTTGTCAGATATGACTATTACTACCCCAGCTTTTTTTAAATTTCCATTTGCATGTAATATTTTTTCCATCCCTTCACTTTCAGTCTGTGTGAGTCTTTTGTTCTGAGGTAGGTCCCTTGCAAACACTATATATACAAGTGTCATGTTTTCTTATCCATTCAGCTACTCTATGTCTTTAGGTTGGAGCACTTAGTCCATTTACATTTAATGTTATTATTGATAAGTATTTATTGCCTCATTTTTCTTTATACCTATGTTCCTCTCTCTAATTCTCTTTCTTCTTAAAGCAGTCCCTTTAACATTTCTTGCAATGTTTGTTTGGTGGTAATGTAGTCTTTTAGCCTTTTTTGTCTGGGGAGCTCTTTATTTCACCTCCAATTATAAATGAGTAGTCTTTATTCAGGTCCTTGCTTTTGAGTACTTTATGCCAATCCCTCTGGCCTTAAGTGTTTCTGTTGAGAAACTAGCTGACAGATTAATGGGATCTCCCTTGTAGGTAACTTTCTGTCTCTCTCTTGCTACCTTTAAGATCCTTTCTTGTCTTTAACCTTTGCCATTATAATTATGATGTCTTAGAGTGGTTCTCTTTCAGTTAATCTTTATTGAGACTCTTCTGTGCTTCCTGAACTTGTGTGACTTTTTTCTTCTCCTTCTGGCACCCCTATGATGCAGATGTCATCCCAAAGTTCCCTTAAACCAGTGGTTCCCAAACTTATTTGGCCTACCGCCCCCTTTCCAGAAAAAAATATTATTCAGCGCCCCCTGGAAATTAATTTTTTTAAATTTTAATAGCAATTAAACAGAAAGATATATGTATTAATGTTTCTACCTTTTTCGTAAAATATAGTAAAGAAAGGTGTAAATTAGAAACATTGAAGTTTGAAATTATGAAACTATTTATTGAACTCAGAATAGAAAGGTAATACAAAAAAAGTTAAAACAAATGCACCTGTGGCCATCACCGCCCCCCTGGATCGCTGCAGCACCCACCAGGGGGCAGTAGCACCCACTTTGGGAATCACTGCCTTAAACTATCCTGCTTTATAATTTTCTTTTTGCTTCTCTAATTGGGTGGTGGGGGGGATTCTTCCTTGTCTTCCAAATCACTGATATGATCCTGTGCTTCAATGAATCTACTTTTAATTCCTTCCAATGTATTCTTTTTTGTTGTTGTTCATCTTCACCAGAGGATATTTTCCCCATTGATTTTGAGAAAGAGTGGAACGGAGGGAAGGAAAGAGAGAAAGGGAGGGAGGGAGGATCGAAGGGAGGGAGGGAGGGAGGGAGGAGTTGTGAGAGAGACACAGCAATCGGTTGCTTCCTGAACTCACCTCACCTGGGGCAGGGAGTTGAACCTGCAACCCAGGTATATGCCCTTGTTTGGGAATTGAGCCTGCAATCTTTTGGTGTTTGTGCTGATGTTCTAACCACTGATCAACACCAGCCAAAGCTTCTTCCAGTGTATACTTAATGTCAGGTATGATAGTCTTCATTTCTGACTGGTTCTTATTTATGGTTTCTATTTTTTATGCTGTTGTGGTTCCTACTTTGTTCCCTATAATTCTCACTAAGTTCTTTGAGCATCCTTATAACCATTATTTTGAACTCTATATCTGATCAATTGCTTGCCTCCATTTCAGTTAGCTCTTTTTCTGGAGTTTTCTCCTTTTCTTTCATTTGGGGTTGTTTCTTTGTCTCAATATTTTTGCTATCCTTTTGTATTTGTTTCTATGTATTAGCTAGATCTGCTATGCCTCCCAGTCTTCATGGGTGGCCTTATACAGTAAGTGTCCTGTGGGACCCAGTGGTGCAGTCTCTTTGATCTCTTGAACTGGATGCTCTAGGAATGTCCCTTGTGTGGGTTATTTGGGCTTTCCTGTTGTAACTGGGTCTTGATTGCTGTTGTCCCATTCATGAGTGGGATCTCCCCTCAGGCTGGCTGACTCTAAGGCTCAACCCTAACCACATTGTGCGATCTGTTATACAAGTGCTGACAGAACAAAACAAAGTAAAACACAACACAAGAAAACAGAAACATACAAAAAGACCCCTACAACAAATAAAACCACAAAAGAAAAGAGAACAAGAATAATAAAGAAAAGAACATTTAAAATATGAGAAGAAAAAAGAGTAGAAGAAAAAGAAATATGAAAGGAAAGAATGGAGAGAAAAAATAAGAATGAAGAATAGGAAAATAGTATGAAAGAAAAGAAGAAGGAAAAATTATGAATGAAAAGGAAAAAAGAAGACAAAAATAATGAAAGGAATAAAGAGCAAAAAGGAGAAAGAAGAAAAAAGAGTAAGAAAGGGAAAGAGAAAAATAAGAGATATGAAAGAAAAGGGGAGAAACAAAAATAATAACAAAGCAATAAAAAAATAAATGCAAAAAAGAGAAAGTGAAGTGGAGTTTGTCTCAGCAGAGTTTAGTGCCTCCTGGTAGCTCCCTTTGGAGCCTGCTCTTATGCTGACTGAGGCTGTTTTTATCTGATGTTTCTGTGCCGCCCAGGAGGTACTTTGGTGCTAGCCACTGTCAGAAGCTGTCCAGGCTCTCAGCAACCTGTTCAAAGCTTCAAGTGATCCACAGTTCATGGAAGTCCCCACAGGGCTTAGCTGAACATGGGGCCAAGCTGCATTCTAGGGCTGGATTAGCAGTATGGGGTCCAGGGATGGGTCAGCAAACATCCCAAGGCTCTTTGGGCTCTGCCTCCACCCACCTCTGCCTTCCAGTCATTGTAAAGGCTGTTTCTGAAAGGCTTTTGGTGGAATCTAAAGTATGAGACCTCTGGTTCTCTCATGAGGGGGAGGTGCCATTCACATTTCTCATAGTCACTCATCTGAGACTGTTCCAGAATAGTTCTCTGACCTTGGCAGGGTGGAGCCCCTCATATGCAGTCCAGTGGGGCTGCTGGAAGCCAGGAATTTCTATTAGCTCTCCAGTGACAGTGGGGGAAATGGCCCCACCCCAAAACCAGTCACTGATGCCCCCTGAGTCTTTTCAAACTCATAGGCTTGGCTGTTGCTGCTGTCTCCTCCACAGGGTCAAGATGCAAGGTGGAGCAAGTTGGGAGTCCTGAGGGTGGGGTGAGCGGCATCCCAAGGGTAGGGTATCTGCCTTTTCCCAAGATGTTGCTGGCTGGGAGGAGCCTGCTCCTCTCAGAAAAATGGCTGCTGTGGTATAGGGTGGGGGACAACCAATTGCAGGTCTCCAGGCTGCTGCTTTTTCACATCTCCCCATAATGCTTCCCATCCCAGCCTCTCCTCAGGCAACTCTAGTCCTCACTGCCCTCCCTCCACCAAAGCCTTAAATGAAAATCCTGTGTTCTGGGATTTTTATTTAGTTTTTTTAAGGGAAAAAAAAAATGAGGCTTTGTCTCCCTGGCGACCAGAAGCCCTGCTGCCTTTTACGGCTGGATGCTACGTGGGCTGCTGTTCTCGGCTCTGGTGTTCTGGACTGGCAAGCCTGCCTGGGATCTGGGCCTGGACCCCAGGGATATCTCCGCAGCTGAGAGATCCCACATCACCCTTGGTCCATTGCCATGGAAGCTGGGCCAGCCCTTCTCACAACCCTCCCCTTCCTGCTAGTCCAGGTGGTTTTTGCCCTTCCTTATTGAAGTCTCCTCTTCAGCTAGTCCATAGTTGGTAATTCCAGGTGAATGTTCCCCAATTTAGTTTTATTTCCAGTTTGGCCCTCGGAGGAGTTGCAAGAAAGATTCACCTACTACACCACCATCTTGAAAACCTAGCTTCTTGTGTTTTTAAAAGCTCTCTTTCCCATTTTTTTCCCCCTTTGGTTTGTTTAGTTTCAGGCAGTTGTAGGCTGTGTTTACATTTCTGATATCTGCAGGAAGACTTTGGAAGTTACTGAGAAGACTTCAAAAAAATTCTATTAGGTTTCTAATTTTGCCAAATTTCTGATCATAAAGTTATTAGATTCTATGAACTATCTTTTCAGGTTTTAGGCAGGACAAACAATAAGAAAATTTAAAGTATCTGCTCAGATGGCGAAAGTTTCTTTTATGATTCACTTAGAAGTTATTTAGACAGTTTTACTTATTAATTAACTAAATGTATTTCACTGTCCCAGAGTGGTTAGTATTCCTCTTCTTTTAGGAAATTCTGGAGGCCCGGTGCATGAAATTCGTGCACTGGAGGGGAGGGGTCCCTCAGCCTGACCTGCACCTTCTTGCAGTCCGGGACCCCTCAGGGGATGTCCGGGACCCCTCGCTCCTTACCACCTGCCTGCTCACTGCTCCTTACCACTCAGCTCGCTGCTCCTTAGTGCTGCCATGGAGGCGGGAGAGGCTCCCGCCACGCCGCTGTGCTCACCAGCCATGAACCGTCTTCTGACTGAGTGGCGCTCCCCCTGTGGGAGCTCACTGACCACCATAGGGCAGCTCCTGCATTGAGCAACTGCCCCCTGGTGGTCAGTGTGCATCATAGTGACCGGTCATACTGGTCGTTCTGCCCTAATGGTTACTTAGGTTTTTATTATATAGACTAGAGGCCCAGTGCACGAATTTGTGCACAGGTTAGGTCCAGCCTGCCCACCACAATCTGGGCTGATCTGGCCAGGATGGCCACGGGGAGGCGCCACAGGCGGTTGGCCAGCTGGCCCTGGCCCCTGGTCAAACTCCCGGTCAAGGGGACAATTTGCATTTTAGCCTTTTTTTATATAAGATTGTTCTTATGACAAACAACATAATAGAGACAAGAAAAGGAAAAAGGGGAGCACAATTAAATGATGCCAATGTATTGAGGGAAACAGCATCTCTTTACTCCTGAGGTATCACACCACATGCCAGTACCTGAGGCTATCACCTCCACCCTTGAAGGAAAAACCTTGTCTCAGAGAAAGACATTTGACCTCAACCAAAAAACAAGGGCGGTCTGAACCTAAGAAGGCTTCACAGTCCAAGGAAGCAGTGAGCCCAAAAGAGACTTTGTTGGTATCGTACTTGGTTCTAGGGATGCTGGATCACACAGGTGAGACCTATTTTAATCCTGTTTGTGATTCCAGATATGCTAACCTAGAAATAAAAAGTCTTTCAATGTAAGAGGCAATAAGCATCAAAAAATAGCTATTCTGGAATCACTGATTCAAGCAGAAACCCAAATAGTGTTTCAATTAGAAGACAAAGGCAAAGGGTATTTATGAGATAAGGAGGGGGAACAATTGCACCAATAGAAGGAAGACATTTATATTGATACAGATAACATAATAGTGATGTTAATTCTAAACAGTGCTCTTAATTTTCAGTCTAATAGTCATCAGTCTGGTAGTCATAATAACTGCTTTCTTGTTAGCTTTGCAAGCAGTTCTCTGGGACACAGTTATTCTGCCCTATTTTAACATTCCAGAGATTTGAGGAAGAAGACCTACAAGGCAGTATCCATGGAGTGGCAGCTGTAGCTCCATTTTAAAATAGCTCCATTTATTATATTTTTAAAATATGGTTGATTATATCATTGGCCATTGGTGATTGGTTCAATCTCCAGCTCCTCCCTGCAGGTCAGAAGTGGGACTGAAACTTACATCCCCCATCACATGATTGGTTCTCTGAGTAGCTGGCTCCCCATCCTCAAATGGGCCAAAAGCCACCTCATTAACATAACAAACCGCACCTTTGAAGCTCTCAGCACAGGGAATTCCTAGCGGGTTAGCTCTGTGCCAGAAATGGGTAAAGACCAAATATGTATTTATTATAAACTAGTGGCCCAGTGAACAAAATTTGTGTGTGTGGGGTGGGGGAGGGGGGGGCGGGTGGCTTCACCCGGGCTGCAGCTGTAGGTGCTGGCACCCGAGACTGCGGGGTTAGCAGCTTCTCCATCTCCCAGGCCGCAGCCAGCCGTAGGCACTGGTGCCCGGGACCACCGGCAGGCGGCTTCGCCTGGGCCTGGCTTTGTCAGGAAGGATGTGCAGGTGGTCGTCCGGAAGACGGCAGGTCTAATTAGCATATTACCCTTTTATTAGTATCATGGTGTGTTTTTTCTCACCATCATTAACCATAGTAACTGTTGCTTATGTATTAAAGTTCTATTCCTGTTAAGTCTAGAAGCAGCCTCAGAATCCTTCTCACCATTCATCTTAAGTCTGATGCTTAGTTGATCAGAATTAATACCTCAGGTGAAGCCTCTTACTGCAGATGTATCCCAGAATGTATGGCATCCTCTCTGCTTTATGATCCAGCTAATAATACATTGCCTCAATCATGTTGATTGAGGTCATTTTTCCCCTTGCAGTTTCTAGTAGTAGAGTACCATCTATTGCCTAGGAAGCAAAATTGACTGTATCCATGTAGATCACAAAATGATATTTTTCTCATCAATAAAATTTCATTCTTTCAGCATGAGTAGAGTACTTTTGTCAACGTATTGAGGTAGTAACAGTTTATAACAAATTGAGTGAATTATTGTTTCAGGTACTGTGCTGTGTCATACACAGATTTCATTTTATCTTTGCAACAACTCCATACAGTAGGTACTGTAATGACACAGATGAGAACACTGAGGTATAGAGAGATCAGGTAACTTGACCAGTAAAACCTGAAAGTGGCTGAGTCTCGTTTCAAATCCATGAGCCATGCCATTTAACCATTACACTCCACTCAGTATTGTGCTAGAGCCTGCTCTTACTGGCTCACAAATTTTCAGGAACGTTTCAAGCTGGTTGTTAAAAATGGTCATTATTAAAAATTAAATTATATAATCTTAAAAGTGAATAAATTACATTAAAACCAAAGGTAATACATACTCTAAATTCATCACGCCTCAATTATTTACTATACTTTACTGTTCTGACTCTTGACATTATTTATATCTTTTGGGTCTTTCTGGTGGAATATAATAATGTATTACTGCACGTTTCTCCTCTGCTCTGCATTTAGTGGCATCACATTAGCAGCCGAAATCAGCCATGGATGGAGAATTTATGCCACAGAAATTGGCCGATACTATAAATCAGGGTTTTGTTTTCTTTGATTGAGATCCAGTTGTTAAACATTTACCAGCACAACACTGACCACATTGGTGGTGGTGGTCTTGTCACAATGTGTTATATGATGCAGATGAAAATCTATTTAAACAGACTTGATATAGATATTTTCAAAGATGGAAGAATTGTCCCTGTCAACTATTTTAGTTGATTCATATCTTCACTGATTGTCATCATTGAAAAGTTTTCAGTCCCCACATGGATTGCTGGATATAATATGTCTTGCCCTGTCCTTGTCTCCTCCCTTTCTAGCCTTTGTTACCTTAAGGACTCTAGTTTTCCATTTATATGTTTAAGTACCAACCTTACCTGCTTAAAAATGTAAGCTTTTAACATTGCTCTCTCTGTTCCTTATCCTTCAGATGAAAAGTGGAGTTGGGTCGGGGCAGCAGAGAGAAATTCAAAGGGGAATATTGGAGTAATGACTGCAGTGGGAGAAGAGGGAACCTATCTCCTGGGCCGCAGGCGCTGGCGCCCTAGACCACAGAGCTGGTGGCTTCTCCAGCTGGCTGCAGCCTGGGACCTCGGGGCAGGTGGCTTCTCCATCTCCCTGGCCACAGCCAGCCGCAGGCGCTGGCGCCCAGGACCGCTGGAGGGCAGCTGGAGTGTCAGGAAGGACATCTGGATGGTTGTCCAGAAGACGTCCGGTCTAATTAGCATACTACTCTTTTATTAGTATAGATCACAATGTCACAACTGCCCTGGCCTGAACAGGGGTTTTCTCCCATCCTCCTCCTCTCCATTGTCCCCCTCAGCATCACCTCCATCCCTTACTGAGGTCATACTCTGAGCCAGGCAGCATATGACTGTTTACAAGGATTATCTCCTCTCACCCTGACAATATCCCTGACAGGGTGGGCTGCTCTGACTCCATGCTACAAATGTGAAAACAAACTCAGAGTTCCTCTAAGACTGCATAGCCAGGAAGTGACAGATCTAATGCTTTCAGCTCAGACTTCTATGCCTTAAAACAGTGGTTCTCAACCTTCCTAATGCCGCGACCCTTTAATACAGTTCCTCATGTTGTGGTGACCCCCAATTTCATTGTTACAAATTGAACATAATTAAAGCATAGTGATTAATCACAAAAACAATATGTAATTATATATGTGTTTTCCAATGGTCTTAGGTGACCCCTGTGAAAGGGTCGTTTGACCCTCAAAGGGGTCGCGACCCACAGGTTGAGAACCGCTGCCTTAAAAGATCAATTCCCCCCCCCCCAGTTTATCCTGTTCCCTTCCTTTGTTAATTTTTTTCCCTCATAAATCATTAAAATAAAAATAAGCATGTTCATTTTATTGATTTGTTTT
The DNA here is from genome assembly GCF_000147115.1 of Myotis lucifugus. Lineage (NCBI taxonomy): Eukaryota > Metazoa > Chordata > Mammalia > Chiroptera > Vespertilionidae > Myotis > Myotis lucifugus. Next base: position 538,603 of record NW_005871434.1, on the reverse strand, counting down.
CACCTTGCTCACTTCCAAAATTAATTCAAAAGGCTTATGATCATATAACTCAATAAAACCAAAATTTGTTAACTTCTATTCAGATGCATGGACCGCTGCTCTGTAGCCCCTTTATGGGTTAGAGTCCCTGTCCTCAAAGGTCCTTGTGAGATAAAAGTCAGAAATGGAAGACCAAAGCAGGAGGAAGAGGGTCTCTTCAGAGGTGGTGGTAGAGGAGAATTGGCTCCGAGCTTCCTAGCAACCAGGGAAAACATGCAATGCTATGGCACACTCTAGGTCATTGTCCCTGCTAAGCTAGAAAAGCTGTGGATGTGGATATTGGTATAAAAATGGTGTCAGGCCATGAACATGCAAGGGCTGCTCCTTTTCTAGCTTCTGTGGTCCTGGGAATGGTGTGCTGACAGGGCTTTAGAGAGTAAAAGAACCTGAATTTATTACTGCCTCTACCAGGTGACCCTAGAAAAGGAAGGTCCCCACTCAGTGTGAAATAATTTTTGCCACTGGAGTGAGCAATGTTGAGAGTGTTGAGAGAGTTACCACATGAGATCTGGGCCTGGAGCAGGTCTGCCTCAGGCCTGCTGGTAGTGTATGGGTTCTTGACTTCCTGTGGGAAAGATTTCACAACATGAGTCCAGGTGTTTTCAAAAGTATGTTTATTAAAACTGGGGACAATGAAACAAAGGCTTAAGGTAGGAGAAGCAACAGGAGAAAGTCAGAGAAAAAGGGGGCCTTGGAGACAGATTCAGTGAGTAAGCCTGGGATGAGCTGCTGCTGCCCACAGCTACCCTGGTTGCAAGTCTCACGAGGTCCCTGTGGGTTGTGACCCCTTTGGGGGTCGAACGACCCTTTCACAGGGGTCACCTAAGACCATTGGAAAACACATATGTAATTACATATTGTTTTTGTGATTAATCACTATGCTTTAATTATGTTCAATTTGTAACAATGAAATTGGGGGTCACCACAACATGAGGAACTATATTAAAGGGTCACGGCATTAGGAAGGTTGAGAACCACTGCCTTAGAGTTTAGGAGAAAGGAAACAGAGGTACAAGGTGTGGGTGACTCTGATTCCTTTGTCTTGAGACGTCTTATCTTCCTTTAGTTGGCTGTAATCCTAGGGGAGGGTCTTAACAGAATATTCATTAGCTTTTCAGATGTGTCCTTCAATGTGTTGATTCATCACAAAGTGTGTATAGAGGGGTCAGGGTTATCTAGTTAGTTTTAAAGAATATCATTGAAGAGGAACCAGGACTAAGGCTGTTCTGTCCCAGGATAGTCTATAATGTGTAAACCATTGTTCTTAAGTGTCTTTGATTAGGGAAGATAAAACATGTGATTCATTAGCTGGCTATAAATTGCTCAAATCATTTGGCCTTATTTAATTATTTTGTCTCAATTTCCCTTATTCCACTTGCCAAGGAATTTCCTAGCTTCTTACTCTCCTGCCACAAGAGAATGAAGGCAAAAGTGTTCTTACCAACTTTTGTCACCTCCTGTCTAGACACCTGAAGATAGACTAAAGAGTGCATTGTGTTCCTGTGGGCAATGTGAAGGCTGGGGCATCCAGGCCTAAGCTGTGGTGGGTGCCCTGGAGTGGCTGCTGGAGGGGCCTTGCTGTGTGGCCCTGGGCAAGGGACAGAGACCAGGTCTGAGTTACAGCCCTCAGGGCAGGAATGTTTATTTTGAGGCCAGCTTGCCAAATCAGGACAGTCTCAGGACGTGGCCTTGTTTAGGCTGTGCCAAGCCCTCTGAAGTCATACTGTCTAGATGAGTGAATGAGTGGGAGGAAGGGACTGTTCCTCAGGTGGGCACATGGGGTCTGTCTTTCTCCAAAGCCCTGTCTCCTTCCTCTGCATTGGGAACTGCTAAAAAGGTGATACCCAGGGAACAGGTGTTAATGCCCAGGGGGCACAGTCAAGCCAGAGCCCAAGTGGGGAGGGTCTTGGTATACACTGCAATTCCCTTCCCCCTCACAGAAGGTGGGTTGTGATGGAGTGATCGGGTCCAACAAGCAAGAAGACAAGTGCGGTGTGTGTGGAGGGGACAACAGCCATTGCAAAGTGATCAAAGGCATGGTCACACGCTCACCTAAGAAGCTGGGTGAGTGAGCCCCTGCCTCTGGCCCTGGGGCCTGAATATCTACAGCACCTGCTCGTTGGACATGGGATGCTTGTCCTTGGGGCTCTGTCTGGGTTCATGACTCTTCTGGAAGGGTGAGGTGGTGGGAGAACCTAAATCAGGACAGCTTGAGCCAGGCTCCAGGGTGGGTGGGGGACAGGGAGAGTGGGGGCCCAGGTGAGGGTTCAGGGCAGAAGATGCCAAAATATAGGTACATACGGTGGGTCTCAGATGTCTATTTGAGGGCAGGGGCTTGCTGAGGCCACCCCTCTCCTGCCTTTTAGGGCTATGGGGCAGCTGTGGGTCCCTTGCTCCCTGTCCCTTAGCTGCCTTTCTGGGTGGACAGTCAAAACACTGGGGCCTCTGGAGCTATCTTTGAGGGCAAGGCCCTCCATGCCTTGTCTGCATCCCAGTGATTCCTCTCCTTTCATTTGTCTTTGTCTCCCCACATCCCAACAAAGGTTACATTAAGATGTTTGAGATCCCCACAGGAGCCAGACACCTGCTCATCCAGGAGGCATACATTACCAGCCATCACCTGGGTGAGTCCCACAGCTCAGGAAGGCAGCGGATCTACAGCTGGCTCTACCGGGTATGGGCAGAGCCCCCGGGGTGGGAAGCTCGATTGGAGAGACTCCCTGTCCCTGGCTCAGCCCATGTCGTGGACCTTTTCTGGATTCACCTTTTGGTAGAGAAACTGTATGTTTGGATCAGAGGGCTCCTGGCAGCAGCTGTGGAGGGATATGTGTCACACACACACACACCCCCAGCCCACAATAATGACTCCCCATCTCAAGGCTAACAGGAGCTGCCCCCCACCCACTGGAAGGCAAGCAGGTCTGCAAGCAGGAGAGTCCTGAGTAGCCTCCCCACACACACTAACCAGAGTGCCTGAGCTGGAGGATGGCCTCCCACAGTGTATTTGCATATTTTTCCATTAGTGTACTTTTAAATTCCTGAAATTCTATCTAGAGTAGAGATCTCTGGCCACTCTTGAAATGTCGGATGTTCCAACAACTCTGGATGCCCCTTCCCACGTGGCAATCCTTGCCGGAGGGACTCTGCTCACTGAAGCTGCCTGGGACTCTTTGCTGGGGCTCCACCCATCCTCACCCACTCCCAAAAAGGCATCTGTGCCCACCTCCTGGGTAGTCATGGGGCCCAAAAGTGATGCAGGGGGCCGCTGGGAGATCCTGGACAAGTTCCCCCAATTTGGGGCCCACCTTCTTCCGTGTCCCGCGGGGATCAGATTGGTTCAGGACCTCACCATCCAGCATCCCTGCTGAGACATGACAGAGTCCATTTTCTTTTAATAGTCAATTTTTCTTCTGTTGTTACTTTAAGAAGAAAATTTATATTGTTACCCAAAATGCAAAACTAGTACCACTTGCCTTAAACAGAAGGCAAATATAAAAGTCAGGGCCCCCCCGCCAAAAAAAGACTGCTAAAGACTCCAGGTCCCAGGTCCCAGGTCCTCTGTCTCTGCAGGAGAGAAGAGAGAGTTAGTGACAAGTTGAGGACCCATAACAACTACTGAGGCTCACTTTGTGATGTAGACAGAGAGTTATAGGAGACTTGTGTACGGAGTTATTTCCTCACTCTGTGCCCTGTCTGGGCTCCTTAAAGTCACCCAGCAGCTCCCCAGTGCTCCTTCCACACTATAGGAAGTGTGAGGCTTCCTGGCCAGCTGAGTCCTCAGCTCCTAGACATTTTTGCAATGGCTTGAGTGGTCCCCTAGTCAGGGCAAGCCTCTTCAGGAGGTATGGGGAACTGGTGGGACTCCAGGCAGGGCCACTATTACAAATGGGGTGGGGAGACCCTGATTTTTAGCTGGACATATGCTCACCCCATGGCAGGAAGCCCCACCATTGTGCCCTAGTGTCCAGCAGATACCCTGCACCCTGGGGGTTGAGGCGGCAGGCGGGGGCTCTGAGTGCCTGCTGACTGTAGGGAGGGAGACTTTTCACTTCTGGGCAGAGCCCCTGCTCACCCAGGGTCTGTGGGGGCAGGTCCGAGAAAAGACCCTGCGCCTGGCAGAAAGGCATCAGTTCTGGCCAAGTGGCAAAGGAGGAGCCAGGCTCTCAGGTGATTGGGCTGTCTGGCAAGGACACTCCCTGCACCTGCCAAAACTAGTGTGCCCCACGCCACCCCACCCCAACCCCGGCCTCCCTTCAGCGTGCCTGGATCTTGCCCCTGGTAATCTTGGTGGGGGCTCCCTTTTGCTGTTTTCAGCCGTCAAGAACTTAGAGACAGGCAAGTTCATTTTAAATGAAGAGAACGACATAGATCCCAATTCCAAATCGTTCATCGCCATGGGTGTGGAGTGGGAGTACCGGGATGAAGATGGCCGTGAGACTCTGCAGACCATGGGCCCCCTTCATGGCACCATCGCTGTGCTGGTAAGTCCCCAGGCCAGGGGGCAAGTGGCCACTGGGTAAGGGATGGAGCCTCCTGCATCCTTCAGGCCATGCTTGGAATGGCCTCTCTGGCCAATCCATCCTTGTGTCAGAGTGGGGGACAAGCATGGAGCTGCCAGTTAGGGCTCTGGGCCCTACATCGCACCCAGTGACCTCAGGCACTCTCCCTTATAAGGGTTTTGGTTTCCCTGCTGAATGACATCTATAGCCACCTTTAGTCATGCTCCTTCATGTCTGCCATCAAATCCCAGTTCTACCACACCTGGGAGTACCAGACAGGGCTCAGGATGTTACACCACCAGACCACTGGACTTTGTCCCTGAGCAGGACTGGACCCCAGGTCTCCTGAGTTCATGAGTGTGGACTGCTCCTGGTTATGGGAGTACAGAGGGGGGGCTTGATTTTCTAATCACTTTTTTAAAATCAATTTTAATTATGTAAGTATTATATTTTACCTGTAAAAAAAATAAAACCACTACAGATAAAGCTGAGTTCACTGTGGTGGGGGGTAGGTACCCAGACCCCAGCACCTCATCCCTGGGCATGCCCTCTGATTGCTTCCCCTGCAGGGACTTTCACCCCCAGATGCTGTTGGGGACCCGCCTGCCAGTGCAGGTGCAGGCAGGCCTCGGGACCTGCAGCTTCTGCATTGGTAAATTCACCTACTTGCTAAAATGTATCTGTAATCCCCAAATAAAACTCAGCGTGATTTCCACAGCCATTTACAGACAAATGCAGAGCAGTGACATGCATGTTCCAGCTGAGGGGGAGCCAGGTGACACCCTGCTTCTTGTTTTAGCTCCTACTATAAACCAGTGTCCTTCTCACAGTGTATTTAGTGCCACATTTTTCACATTTTTGTGCTTTAATGGGATGATTTCACTGTTTAAAATGGCCCCAGGCATTGTGCTGAAGGGCTCTATGCAGTTCCCCAAGGTGAGCAGCTGTGGGGTGCCCCATGGAGCCCATGCAGCGTCGGGGAGCTTCTTGCAGGCCTGCATTACAGGGCGCTGGCCCGGAGTCAGGGAATTAGCAACATATATTAAGTACGGGTCCTTAAATAGAAAACGCGTAAAATATAAGGTTACATGTTGACAGTAGATGAGAATGCCATGGCCAGAATCTCGCAGGACCCTAACTCCCTGCGAGCAGTGGTTCAGTGTTGGGGACTTTGTAGAACATAATGACCTACAGCGAATACCAAGACTGGGCTATAAGTTACCTCGACTGACATTTCTAAACTGGCTTCGAGGAGGTGGAGAGTTGGGCAGACACATTCATGGCCGTGTGGGGGCACAGGTCATCCCGCAGGGAGACACCCGGATCTCGCTGACGTTCAAGTACATGATCAATGAGGACTCGCTCAATGTGGATAACAACCAGGTCCTGGAAGAGGACTCCGTGGGCTACGAGTGGGCCCTGAAGAAGTGGTCCCTGTGCTCCAAGCCCTGCGGTGGAGGTGAGAGGCTTCTCAGGGTGGGGCCCCGAGAAAGCCGGGGCCTGAATAAGAAGTGTCTTCTAGGGGAGGGGCTTCTGGAGCCCCCAGTGCCCTGCTGACTGCCCGGCCAGAGGCATGTGCCAGGCATGAGAAGACGGGTCCCAAGGAGGTTGAGGCAGTGATCTGTGTCTGGGTGACAAGGGCCTAGCTCTGCCTGGGATGGAGCAGAGGGTGAAAAGGAGGGAGGTGTTCAGGGCAGCAGGCCTAAAGCAGCCAGAGGGCATGTGTGGGGTCTGGTCGATGCCAACATGAACCTAAATCAGTGCGGGAGGCAGAAGCTGGCCTGGCGGGAGTTGTTGTGAGAGTGGGTTGGATGGGCTATTATGGCATCACGAGGCAGGGCACAGGGAAGATGTAGGCTGTGCTGGAGATAGGTAGAAAGGCCCCTCTGCAGGGGTCTCTCCCTGTGTTCATTCAGAAAAGCCTCCCAGACCTTCCCCAGCAGTGCTGGGTGCAGAGGGGTCTCTCCTGCCCCATACCTCAAGGAGCCCACAGTTGGGTAGGACATGCAGGCATACAGGAAGTTCTGATTTGCCCAGAGTGGTCAATGTTTCTGGGAGGGTGAACAAGATCAGAAGCAGGAGATGACAGCTCAGCCTGCAGAAGCAGGGCCAGGACAGATTGCCCTCAGATGCCAAAAGGGTGTTTGCTGAGGGGCTCGTCACCCACTCTCTGGCACTGACAGATGAAAGGTTTCTCTTCCCAGTGCTTCCACCTGGGTAATGGTGTCCCCAGCCTCCCCAACCCCTGTGGATTTCCTCTGCGTGTCCTGTTGATTCTTGCTTCTACATATCTCTCAGACCCATCTGCTATTCCCATCTTCCAAGCCCTGGCACCCCCTCGCTCCCTCCCTGGCCCTGTGTGTTCACTCGCCCCCAGAGTAACCTATTAAAGAGGCAGATCAGACCATGTCTCTCCTAGTGTCATAGCCTTCAGCAGCTCCCTCTGCTCTGAGGATAAAAAACAATTCTCCTCATGGCCCCTGAGGTCCAGGCAGCTTGCAAACCTCTCCACTGCTCACCCTGGCTTTAGATGCTTCTCCTGGACATGCCATGCTCCTGCCTCAGGCCCTTTGCACAGGCTGTCTCCTCCCCTGGGAGCCCCTCCCCTTCCTTCCTCCTCTACTTCCTGTGATGCATCCAGATGCCCTCAGATGCCAAAAGACTGGATCAGGCTGCCCCCCATATTCCCTCATGTCTTGCCCACTAAGCTGGGGTTCTGTGACCGTGGCACTGCTGATACCTGTCTCTATAATTCTTTATTGTGAGGGCTGTCCTATGCATTGTAGGATGTTGAGCAACACTCCCCCAGTTGTAACAACTAAGTATTCCAGACATTTCCAGATGTCCTCATGTGCAAAATCAGCCCCATTTGAGAACTGCTGCACTAGACTGTGGTGGGAGGAGACTCATAGGACATGTTCCCATGTTTAGCCAACTCCTGGGTCATGCCAGGTCCTCGGTGCATATTAATTTAATGTGGAGCAAATGGCTAAGCAACGGGAGAGGAAATGAATCCTTCTCTCTTGTCCCAGGATAGCCAAGGGGCCAGGGAGAAGGTGGTCGTTCTCCCAGGCCTCTCACCCTCACTTGCCCAAGGGCAGTGGTCGGCAAACTCATTAGTCAACAGAGCCAAATATCAACAGTACAATGATTGAAATTTCTTTTGAGAGCCAAATTTTTTAAACTTAAACTATATAGGTAGGTACATTGTTATTAACTTAATTAGGGTACTCCTAAGGCTTAGGAAGAGCCACACTCAAGGGGCCAAAAAGCCGCATGTGGCTCGCGAGCTGCCATTTGCCGACTACGCCTAGGGTGCTGGGAGGACACCAGGCTAGACATCTCCAAGGCCTGGCTCAGGCACACTACCCCACCCCGTCAGAAAGTTGGGAAGAACAGCTGAAGCTGCAGGTGAATCTGCCCCTTTGCACCCCATAGAGGGGCCACACTGCCCCATTGAGCCTCCTCGAGCTCTCATCTTCAGGGTCCCAGTTCACCAAGTATGGCTGCCGCCGGAGGCTGGACCTCAAGATGGTGCACCGCAGTTTCTGTGACGCCCTCCCGAAGCCCAAAGCCATCCGCCGGGCTTGCAACCCACAGGAGTGCTCCCAGCCCGTGTGAGTGCCTGGGGTTGCCCAACTCCCTGGCTGCAGTCTCTGGGTCCCACTAGAGGGAGTAGAGGACAGATCCCCCCCAACTCTCTTTCCCCGCCCCCCTGGGCTGCAGTGGAGGGAGGTATGGGATCTGTGTCCACGGGGGGCGGGGGGTGGTCTGGACCTCATATTTCCTGAGATGTGTATGGGTTCATTATCACTCACCATGTTTTGTGGAGTCTAAGAGGCTGCACTTGCTTCAGACTTGCAAAGCTAAATCACTACTGTGCGTCTTAGAGATGGCAAGTGGTAATGCTCAGGTGGGGGAAACAGGCTCAGGGTATAGGGCTAGCTTCTGATCCCGTGGGAGATGTTTCCAAGACAGCCCATAGCAGTGGTTGCATCCTTGACCTCCAGGCCCAGGGTCTGGCAGGGCTTCATAGCTGGGTCCTGAGCAGGGAAGACAGTTGGCACTAGGTGAGGGCATGTGGGGTTGGGTGCTAAGGGCCTTGATACTGCTTCCAGAAGGGTCAGTGATGTCAGCAGAAGCTGAAGTCAAAGGGCAGAGACAGAGTCACAGAAGGGACAAAGGCTGACAGGGTCCTTCAGGCCTGGGCTATCCATGGCCACCCGCACCAGGGCTCCCATCAGTGGACATGTGTAGGGCTCATTATTTGCGAGACCTCGGGCAAGGGTGCAGCAAACTTATGGGGCACCTTTGTGGGACTAGGGAAGGCCATGCCTCAGAGAGCAGGAGGCCTTCCGTCTATCCACCATGGCCACAGGGGACTGACCATGTGCCACTCTCCCTCGCAGATGGGTCATGGGCGAATGGGAGCCGTGCAGTCAGAGCTGTGGGCGGACAGGCACGCAGGTTCGCTCCGTGCGCTGCATTCAGCCACTGCACAACAACACCACTCGCACCGTGCACACCAAGCACTGCAATGATGCACGGCCCGAGGGCCGCCGGGCCTGCAATCGTGACCTCTGTCCTGGACAGTGGCGGGCCGGACCCTGGTCCCAGGTAAGTAGGTCTCCTGGCCCTGTCCTGTGTTCTCAATTCCCAAACCAAGCTTGGGCAGGACTGAGGTGGCTGGGGCATCCCACCTTTGTCTGGACTCAGTTCATGCCCTAGGCCACATCCCATAGGTCTCAGGGTACCAGTGGTGCCATGTAATCAGTGCTCTGTTCAGAAACCTAGTGGAATGTGTGTCTTCAGGGCAGCCTGGGCTCCCAGGAGGCTGAGGGCAGCCTGGGCTCCAGGTTCTTATCTCTGAAGGTAGATGTGTGGTCTAGAAGGTCAGCTAAGCTGGAAGGAGGGGACACAAACCAAGGAGGGCTTAGACTTGGGCTGCAAAGAGTAAAAAGGATGGTCTTGGGGACTGAGGAGCAGTTCTGAGGGCAGAGCTGATGTAAGCACTGACCTCCAGCTCCCAGCCAAGATCAGCCTCAGGGTCCATAATTCACAAGGAGGATCACAGGACTCAGAGGTTGGTGCACTCATGGTTATGGGTTATTACAAGGAATGCTCAGAGCACAATTCGGGAAGGGAAGAAGGGATGGCCAAAGCCAGAGGAAACCAGTACATGCCTCCAGGTATTCCTTCCAGTGGATTCACCACGGATACACCTAATTCTCTCAGCAGTGACATGCAGCAACACACACGAAGTACTGCCAATCAGGCAACCCACCCAAGCCTGGGTGCCCAGGGTTTTCACTAGGGAGTAGTCACATAGGCAAACGGTGCCTCTGTGTGTGATGGTATCAGTTACCGAAGCTCTAGACCCCAGCAGGAAAGTGGGTGCTCAGCAGAAATCACATTGCTGGTGCAGTGCAACTCAAGGCCTCAGGCATGAAAAACACTCACCAGACAGAGCATTCCATGGACTTGGTTCCCTGGAGCTGCCCATGGGCCAGTCCTGCAAATGGCCTTTCTAAGGACTGTGTAGGGCTTAAGCAACCATGTCTGCTGAGTCAACCCTTTCTCACACACAGGGCAAGGACTTGAGAATTATCCTTGCTCACGGCTGGGCCAGCTGTGAGCCGAGCCAGGAGGCTGGATGTGATTGCTCCTGCTAGCCCCTCCCCATGGAGAAGGCAGAGGGGGACAGGGGCTGGAGGGGCCATTGAGGGTGCTGGTAGTATAGAGCTGGGGGAGCCTGGGGAGAGAAAGGTCAGGGGGATGGTCCTCTGCCAAAACCTCCGGGACTCAGCGCTTTCCCAGTGGTGCCCAGTGCATAGCAGGTTTTTCTGGGTCTTGGGTATCCCATAGCCAGAGCATTCAGAAATGCCAGGCCCTGCATAGTTGCTCTCTTTAACTCACAATAACTTGAGACATAAGTATGTGTGCCCCCTCTTATGAGCCCAACAAGACTGAGGCAGCCACCCGAGGCTGGGGTGAGACCGGGCCAGTCTCTAGTCCACACTCTCCCGCTGCCCCTCACCACCTCAAACGAGTTAAGGGTCACATGCGTGAGGGGCTCTTCCGGGCCGCAGCATGGGAGGTGGCCCCTGACTGGTGACTCTCCACCTACAGTGCTCTGTGACCTGTGGCAATGGCACCCAGGAGCGGCCAGTACTCTGCCGGACAGCGGATGACAGCTTTGGGATCTGCCGGGAGGAGCGACCTGATACAGCAAGGACCTGCAGGCTGGGCCCCTGCCCAAGTAAGCCCTCTGTTGCCCTGTTCCCTGGGCCCCAGTGTGCAAGCCCCAAGGCCAGGGGGTTGGTCCAGGCAAATGCTCTTCCCACAGTGGCCTGTACTCAGCGTCCCTGACCTTAAAATAGAAGTTGAGGCCTCCCAAGCTAGGGCTGGGCCCTTTCCATAGTGGGCAATATAAGGAACAGCTCATCTTCAGGCCAGGCCAGGCCCTGATGAAGGATGGAACGGACTCAGCCCACCCTGCCTTCCTGACACTCCCTGTTGGTCTGGGAAATAGAACCAGACTCACAGTGACCACACAGCAGGGCTCAACAAGACAAATGCCCTGTACCTTGCACAAACAATAACCAGAATTCCGGCTACTTACAGACACATTGGCAAATGCTCGACATGTGACCTCTTTTGGTCCCTGAAACAGCTCAAGATGTAGACCCCATACAAGTTCTGTCTACAGAGAAGGGAGCTCAGGGGGGTCCGGTGTGCCCACTCCAGCTGGGGGCAGAGGTGGTAGATCACGATTCACTGGGTCCCTGCATTCCTGGAGCAGGCAGTTTGTGCTCAGCTGGGGAGCAGGACTGGGTGTGGAGGAGCAGTACACAGGTCAGGAGGCCAGCAGCGCCTGTGTGCCATAGCTACTCCATAGCTGAGACCAGGATGCAAGAGCGTTGGGAAGAGAGACACAGGCCCATCTGTTATAAGGGAGAGCCTTGAATGCCCTCCTTGCCCTTCCCAAGGATGCCAGGGTCTATGGAGCAGGGGGCTGGGAAGCCCTGGCTGGTGCCCCAGCAGCCGCAGTCCCTTTCTCTTCCCTCTAGGAAACATCTCTGACCCCTCTAAGAAGAGCTATGTGGTTCAGTGGCTGTCCCGACCGGACCCCGACTCGCAGGTCCAGAAGTCTTCGTCAAGTAACCGGCCCGTTTATAACTCTGCCTCTGCCCTCCAGTGCATGCCCTGCGCCTTGTGGAGCTTGCCGTGGGCTCCCCTCCTCTCTTTCTATGGAAAACTCCCCTGACTCTTGCTGAGTGCTCTCGGTTGACTCTGTTTTCTCCTGGGCCTCTGAGCTCGACCATCTCCTTCAGAGCTGCTGGCCACCTGGCTGGGAGGGCCAGCCTTACAGAGGCAAGGCCCTGGCACTGGCCTCTTGTGGGGGGTCCGGGACCTGGTTGGTGATGACTTGTAAAGGGTCAAAGATCTGTCATGGTGCTGGTAGGGCCAGCAGCCAAAGTGAGAATGTGACCACTTAGTGACCACCTCGTGGGGCCACATCCCTCCAAGCTGGAGCTGTAGGTTGGAAGTCAAGGGGAAGCCTGCCCATCCCCTTTCAAATGCACCCACCACCCAGAGACTGGGGCTCTCGAGGTCTGCAGTTTATGCTGCCATGCTGGGTAGCCCGGCCCTAAGAGTCCAGCGTTATATTGGGGGCTTCCCGGCTGCCTCTTCTGCTGCTGCTGCTGCTGCTGCTGCTGACCCTGTGCTGAGTGTGTCCTCCTGACTCATGTGACTGTGGCCTGTTTCCTGTGGCCTTTGTGTCCAACTCACACAGCCCTTGCCCCCATGCCCTGTCTCCTCAGGCAGGTTCAGGTCAAATGAAGGAGGTGTGGTATGTGTCCCTCCAGTGGGACATAGGGACACACTGCCACTCCCATTCTTGGTCCATTAGCTCCAATGGCCTTTCCTTATCATGCACACATGGCCCCATCAGGGGTGAGAGCATGAGAGAGTGAGAGACTGATGCGGATGCGGCCACCTGTCAGTGTGAACAACTACAGAATTACCTCAATTTTTATTGCTTTTTTGCTTAGACAAAACTATGTAGAAAATGCCTTAAAGTTGAAAGGTAACAGAATTGGCTACTAACTCCAGCTTCAGAGGGGGACGTGATCCAGGTAGGAGGCAGGTCCAGCGGGAGGTGGTCTAAGTTATCCATCTTTGGCCAAGAATAAGGTTTCTTAATCAGGTGGCCTGGCTCCCTGTGCCCCTTGGCCTGTGCAGGGACCCACGCACTCTCAGGCCACCTGTGTAGGAAGGACACCCACTGGCCAGTGGCGCCGACTGTTGCTGGAGCCCTTGTGGGCACTCCCACAGCTCTGCCTTACTCCAGAGGGCAACATTCTTGGCCCTTCAAGTAACCCGTGTAGCATTCCCGCCGCCACTCCCACTGCACATCCCAGCGCTGTCCACCTGTGAATATAATAGCATCCCCACCAACACCAGCCTCCTGGCACTGATTACTGTTATGTAAATACTCGGTGTGTACTAATTCTCACGACTGTTAACTTCCAACTTTGACTAGGCCATGCGAGTGACACGAGTGACTCTGGGAAGGTGCCGTACACTCCTGGGCATTGTTCTCTCTGTCTACATGCACTTTGGTTTATCAGGGATATTTTACTAGTGTTTTGTATGTATTTATGGCATATTATATAGGTTTCATTGTCGTTTCTTTCCAGTGTTTGTTTTTTTTAATGAGACCATGTGAGTGTGTGCCAAAGTGACTGTGAAAATGACCTTTTATTCTTACTAACGCTGGAAGGACTTCCTGTCATGCAGCCCACAAATAAACTCAATAAAAATTTCAGTGAAACTGGGTGCTTGGGTTCGGCACACTGTTGGCTGGCTCCTTCTCGTCCTCTCCATGGCTGACGGCACATGGAGCTGTGAGTGCCCTCTGTCCCATTAGTTCCTTGGTTTCTGATTCAATGGACTTTACTGACCTTTCCTTTGCCAAATGAGATGTTTAAGGTCCCTCTACTGTGGAGACACGCCCCTCCCCTGTGAAGATGCACCACTGTGACTTTGAGTTCTGAGTCATTCGTGCTAAACAAGCACCTCCAGGAACACCTGTGTTCTCCTCCTGGTTGGCGCTCTTACAGTCCCCACCTTGGAGGGGATCTGAGCCATGCAGTAAAAATGTGAGGTCAGGATCCAAGACAGTGTTGGTCCACCATCAGGCCACCACTCTGGCCCCCGGGGCAGCTTTCATCTCTCAGCTCTCTGTTCAGGAAAGAAGAGGTGCCCATCGGGCCCAGGAGAGTCTGAGTCAGGAGAAGGGCAAGGCAGTGGTGGCTCTAGACATCTGGCCTATAATAGTCATGATTGTGTGTGCTCAGCCACGCCTGCCCTTAGAAGCCACAGGGCCTGTGCATTTATTCAGCATGCTAACAAGGACCAGACAGAAGGGTAGGGTCTCACAGGGACCTCGCATCTGGGGCCTGAGTGGTGCCCTGCCAGTGGGTAGGTATCTCTCTTCTCCCTTTCCTATGAAGGGTCCCAGGCAGGGAGGAGGAAAACAATGAGAAAGTTTGACGTGGGGTTACCGTAAGTCATGGATATGGGCTTTCAGGGCACAGTGCCACGCCCCAGGTATCAGTTTGCAGGGTGGGGTTCATGGTAGTTGTGGCTTGAGTCCTGCCTGCCCAATGCTCTGGCCATGGAAAGGAATTCCAGCTCAAGATAGACAAGGAGACCAAGGCAACTCTGTCTAACAGAACTGCGTTCACTCAGTCTGCTTTCCGGACAAATCGGGAGAAACCCCCAGAGTGCTGTATGCTTGGGGACAGCCAAGGTGATGGAGGTGTGGGCAGACGAGGGATGCCTGCCACTTCTTTAATTTGTCACACAATCTTTTGAAAGGTGAAATGGTGCAGAGAAAAGAAAACAAAGCTTTCTCCACCCCAGGCTTTTCCCAAGTGTGGGGGACAAAGGTGATTCGGGTTGCCTGTAAATGTGGCCTTAGAAGAGAGAAACCAAGATGGCGGCATAGGTAAACACCGGAGTTTGCTGCCGAGAACAACCACTTCAAAAATACAACTAAAAGACGGAACGGACATCATCCAGAACCACAGGAAGGCTGGCTGAGTGGAAATTCTACAACTAGAAGGAAAGAGAAAAGCACACTGAGACTCAGAGGAGGTGCAGTGTGAAAGTAAAATACTAAGGTGCGGAGGTGCATGCGGAGTGGGCTGGTGGCTGAGGGCGTGGTTGTTGTTTTCAATCAGGAGGGAGTCTCAGGCTCTGAGCTCCAGTTCCGGGCGAGTCTCTAGGGACCCAGACTCATACGGGAGAAGCAGGACTGTCTGGCATCAGTCGGAACTCAAGGGCAGCTTTCTCTCCGAGGGGCTTGCAGTGATTACCAGGACATTGAGAAGCAGAGCCTCTGAAGGCAGGACTGAGAGCAGCCATAACTGATAGCCCCGCCCTGTTGATCCCGTGGGACCCGCCCCGCCCAAGCCCTGCAGGGAGGCTTTTGCTGGATAGCCTCAGGCAAAGGCTAGATTAGCACCTCCCTAGAGATCCAGGAGCCAGGAAACCCAGTGGTCAGAGTGGGACCATCCAGTTTGCAGCTCCGTGGAACCATAAAGGACACACTCAGGGGGCAGACTCAGTGAGCACCAAAGCCCCATTGAAGCAAGTCTTGCCCCAGAGGGATGGCTCCAGCACAGAAGTTCTCCCACTGCAGACACAGCTGATTCTCACAGCCAATTGGCCTGGAGGTCAATTCCTCACAGTGATACCTACAACAATCAAGGCTTAACTACAACAAGACTGTGCACAAAGACCACAAAAGGGTGCACCAAGAGTGTCCTCAGGTAATTGGGGAGGCTGAACCACTGGGCCCTAGAGGACACTTAGCACAGAAAACCACTTTATCAACACAGGGAAGCATAAAAAATGCGGAGACAAAGAAAAAGGACACAAATGACAGAAATAAAGGAAAGCAAACTACTGGATATAGAGTTCAAAACCACACTTTTAAGGTTTTTCAATAATTTTCTAGAAACTGCCAATAAACTTAATGAGATCTACAAGAAATCTAATGAGACCCTCGAGGTTGTGATAAAGGACCAACTAGAAATTAAGCATACACTGACTGAAATAAAGAATATTATACAGACTCCCAACAGCAGACTAGACGATTGCAAGAATCAAGTCAAAGATTTGAAATACGAAGAAGCAAAAAACACCCAACCGGAAAAGCAAAATGAAAAAAGAATCCAAAAATATGAAGATAGTGTAAGGAGCCTCTGGGACAGCTTCAAGCGTACCAACATCCGAATTAAAGGGGTGCCAGGAGAAGAGAGAGAGCAAGATATTGAAAACCTATTTGAAGAAATAATGACAGAAAACTTCCCCTACCTGGTGAAAGAAATAGACTTACAAGCCCAGGAAGCGCAGAGAACCCCAAACAAAAGGAATCCAAAGAGGACCACACCAAGACACATCATAATTAAAATGCCAAGAGCAAAAGACAAAGAGAGAATCTTAAAAGCAGCAAGAGAAAGAAAGTCAGTTACCTACAAGGGAGTACCCATACGATTGTCAGCTGATTTCTCAACAGAAACTTTGCAGGCCAGAAGGGAGTGGCAAGAAATATTCAAAGTGATGAATGCCAAGAACCTACAACCAAGATTACTTTATCCAGCAAAGCTATCATTCAGAAGTGAAGGTCAGATAAAGAGCTTCACAGGTAAGAAAAAGCTAAAGGAGTTCATCACCACCAAACCAGTATTATATGAAATGCTGAAAGGTATCCTTTAAGAAGAGGAGGAAGAAGAAAAAGGTAAAGATACAAATTATGAGCAACAAATACGCATCTATCAACAAGTGAATCTGAAAATCAAGTGAATAATCTGATGAACAGAATGAACTGGTGATTATAATAGAATCAGGGGCATAGAAAGGGAGTGGACTGGCTATCCTTGTGGGGGAAAGGGGTGAGGGGGATGCAGGAAGAGACTGGACAAAAATCGCGCACCTATGGATGAGGACAGTGGGTGGGGAGTGAGTGAGGAAGGTGAGGTGGGAACTGGGTGGAGGGAAGTTATGGGGGGAAAAAAGAGGAACAAATGTAATAATCTGAACAATAAAGATTTAATTAATTTTTAAAAAAATGTGGCCTGAGTACACACAGCAGCGGATCCTCGTCCTTATTGTCCTCCACGACCACCTCGAGGGCATCTCTCATGCTTGCTCATTTCTTTCCAACTCAGGCCACACAGCAATGCCCTCTCCTGTCACCTGAGCCTTTGCCTTCACTTATAACAGGGTTGGTCAGTCTCTCCCTGGAATTTGAGGAATTAAAATTGGACTTATAAATTGACTTAAGAAGACCTACAACTTCTCTTTGTACCTTATTTACCACAATAGTTTGACATGAATAGTAGTGTAAAATTTTCTTCTAAAATAAAATTTAAGTTGAAAAATGAGGTAATTTAAAGGAGAAAACTACTAAGCAAATAATCACACAGGTTATTAATTCAGATACAGCCAAGACTGTGGGAATGGCACACAGACTTCAACTTGTGACAATGGTTTTATTCTCACCAGTTTGTTCACTGGAAGGCAGTAGGTCTTGCCGTGCATTGCTGCTGCTGGAAATGGCTGAGGATGGAGTGTTGGGAAACTGAAGTTATAATCCTGGGCCAGTCAGTGCCTCAGTACATGTCGCTCAGCCTTCGGTGGTATAATTTCCTCTTCTTTGTCTCAGTGCTCAGAGATGCTACTTAAAAACCCACAACCATTCATATCCTTTTAAGGGTGATGGGTAATGATTCTTTTGAAATTAATCTAGGCTGATATTAGCATAGCCAAGCTCTTGGCCAGTAGCTTTCTCAATTATTTATACATTCATTGACTTATTTTAATTTTTAAAAAGTTAAAGCAATGCAGCCAAGTATTCAAAGGAAATCAGACCCAGAAGTCCAATATTTAAGCCAGGTAGAAGGGAGGCACCCTGGGGGGAGCCTGGCCCCTGCTGTCATCAGCCTATTTGTGTCAGGGAAATGGATGGCTCATCCCAATGTGTCCATTCACTCAGCAACAGTTGCCAAGTGCTTTCTGTGTCAAGCTCTGACCCGGGCACTAAGGACACTGCCAAGCACTTGACCAGAAGTCAGCAAACTTTTACTCTAAATGGCCAGATAACATTGGGGGACATGTGGTCTCCCCCACAACTACTCAACTCTGCCTTTGAAGTGAGAAAGCAGCTGTAGATAATAAGTGAATGGCATGCCTGTTCCAGTAAAACCTTATTTACCAAACCAGTTGGAGGGACTGACTTGGCCCGAGGACGTAGTTAGCCAACCCCTGGCTTAGACTGATGTGATGTCTGCTTCTTAGGATTCCAGCCTAGTGGGACACAAGTGAGGGAAGATGCTTAATACCAACCTTGCTAGGAGTGAAGAAAAAGGCTCTAGTGACAGGAGAGGGCATGCTGTGTGGCAGGAGTGGCCCCACTCCCAGCAGTGCTGCCAGGCCAGGCTCCCTCCTCATCTGTGCCTCTGCCCCTCCCCAGTCCCCAGCTGACCATGAGGTCTGTGACCAGTGTTTTTCACACAGTTCACCTGCCAAAAAGGGGCAGTGGCCAGGGAGGGGGAAGGAAGGGAGAGGGACTCTGAGCCCCTCCCATCCAGTGGGTTTCAAACAAGACTACTCTGATTTCATCTGTCTCATATTTTGGACATCTGTGTACGATTTCATCTATCAATTTTAAAACCTGAAAGCAACATCTCTGGATCTTCTAACTTGATTTCTGGAATCAACCCTCGGCCCTCAACCACCTGTCTGTCTTTCTCCCTCCACGTTGTGAGCCTGTTGCTCAATCTCAAGGTTAGGAAGACCAGGGCTGTTCTTGACCAGCCGATCTGTGTTTATCTCTTCGCACTGTGGGTCCTGAAGCCAGTCATGCTTCCTCCCTAGTTTGGCCACTTAGATGCTCAGGACCCAAATTGGTTCCACCTCTGGTTAGTAGGTGCCTCTATGTGTTCTTGCCTGTAAAGTTGCTATTATAAAATGCATAAATTTCCTGTTCTGGACTTCCTCCGTTATTCACATTTATATTGCTTACATTTGTACCTTTACTCCTTCTTTCATTCACTCTTCTAGGCTCTGGGATAAAGGGGGCATTCAACTATAGCTTGGGCCTCTGCCATTTGGTGCTTACAGGATAATGAACAAGTCACACATTTGTCACTTTACCTGACAATTAAATGTGAGCTTACCAACTGGGATGAAGTGCTGAGAAGGGGAGACTTGTGACACCAGGAGACCACACACCAGTGGGATTTAACCTCCTAAGGGAGGTAGGCAATACTTGTCTGAGGAAGATGTGTTTCATTTGAGACTAGAGGAGAAGAAGAGGGCAGCTGGAGGCGAGAGGCTCAGTATGTGCAAAGGCTCTGTGGCCAGAAGGAGCCCCAAACAGAGAAGGAGGTCCAAGGCCTGAGGGAAACCAGAGAGGTGATGGGGACAGCTCTTCACTCAGAAAACAAGGGGCAGAGCAGGGGCTTCACTCAGGACAATGACATGGTCACATTTCCAGTTGAAAAACATTCTGATTGTAGATAAGCAAGCAGAAAGGTGGCTTTAACCACAGTGTGGCCACAGTGTGTGGAGGTGAGAGGGAAGAGAGCATGCACATATCCGAGAGGGTGTAGGAGGAAATGCTGATGGACTTGGAAATGGCTGGATGGGGTGTGTGCCTGAAAGACATTCTCTGAGACAGATGGTACCAGCAGAGGCTGTGGGTTTGGGCTGCATGTGTGAATTCTCAGGCAGCTTAGGGACTGTTGGGGTTAGGGGATGTCTAGTAGGAAGTTGTATCCATGAATCTAAACCTTGGGGAGTTTGGGGTTAGTGTCCAACTAAGTGGTCACCAGCCTATAGGGAAAATTACAGGCTTGAGCAGTGGCCACACAGCAGGTGAATGTCAGAACCAGGAATCCTGAATGGAGGGGCCTGCCTGTCTGCTGTGGCGGAAAGTTCGGATGGGCTGGCATAGCTGCAGATATAGGTGTAGATAATCTGTATATTGGTGCACAGAGTGAATCTGTAGATGTGGTTCCCATCCCATGGCTGCCCTTCCTCCCCTCCTTCCTCCCTCTCAGTAGGAGATGAGGTCAACTAAGGAGAGTGAGGGAAGAGAGGTCACAGCAGAGGTTTGTATGGGAAAGGTTGTGGGCCTCACTGTGGAAAGCAGAGTGTCTGAGCAGAGAAACAAGTAGGCAGAGTGGGGCCCATTGAGGTTAGTAATCAAGAATTTATAAGATCAAATGCCCCCTGTGATATTACTCATTCCTTCATATTGAATGAATTTTTGTAAATCATCTCAATATTTGTGTTGTATGTGAAATGCAGTGGTAGGGGGAAAGGAAGAGAAATGGGAATTTAGAAAGAACACAGAGAGTGAGGGGGGCGAGAAAACAAGAGGAGTTGGATGGGTTGACTCAATCTAGCTGCAGAGTTGGAGCTAGGCTAGGGAGAAGGCAGCCGCATGGGGAAAGAGAGACAATGTGGCCTCCAAGGAAAGAGTCAGGCTCCCCATGCAAGCTGGACTATGGATGACCAGTGTCCTGGCAGGAAGGACAGGGAAGGATGTGCTGGGCAGAAGGATTTGCGTATGTGAAGGCATCAAGTTATGGAGCCGTTTGCTTGAGAAATGGCTAGAAGCGCAGTGCAGCAGGGCAATGGGGTGGATGGAGCAGGACTCGAAGCTCTCAGGTAAGTTAAAGCAAATGGAAGAAAACCCACATTTTAAATTTCCCTTTAGGCACTTTTCAGAAACAATGATCATCTGGGGAGTTTGGTGAGGATTGGAACAAATGTGAGGAGTGTGGTGAGGCCACAGCCAAGGCTCTGGGTTTGCTCTATCAGGTTTTAGGAATTGGTTCTTTTGGGTTTAATTTTGTTATAGTTACTGATTATAGATTATTGTAGAGTCAACCATTACCACAGAGATGTCACATGTAAAGATCTGGTGAAGTCCCACTCTTTAAAATGAGTTGGAATCACTTCACCCCCCCCCCACCGCCCCCCCCCCCCCCCCCCCAAGAACAGACAGGTCTCATTTTTGTCTCAAACTCTAAGGGACAGTGAAAAATCTAGACTCAGCTGGGGCCTGCTTGGAGGATGGGACCATTGCTCACAGCATGTGTGGCTGCATCCAGGGCAGGTCAGGCACTCCTCTGACATGGAAACCACAGACTTTCCGTGTGAGCTCTCTTGCCTGTGCACTGTCTCTGGGCTCTTTCAAATGTCTCCTGCAGCAAGCTGTTCCCTGTAGGAACACAACATTTCCCTTATCTTGTCCTTCGGTTATTTGTCCCACTTTTCTCTTTCAGAGGGCCGCTGCCAAGGCGACAAGTCAATGTTCTGTAGGATGGAAGTCCTGTCTCGTTATTGCTCCATCCCAGGCTACAACAAGCTGTGCTGCAAGTCCTGTAACCTGCATGACAACCTCACTGATGTGGATGACAGGGCAAGGCCACCGCCCGGGAAGCATAATGACATTGAGGAGCTCATGCCCACCCTCCCCGTCCCCACTCTAGTCATGGAGGTGCAGCCTGTGCCAGGCACGCCCTTGGAGGTGCCTCTCAATGCCTCCAGCACCAATGCCACTAAGGATCACCCAGAAACCAATGCTGTTGACGTGCCCTACAAAATCAATCGTCTGAACAATGAAGTCCAGCCACCCAACCTAATCCCTCGACGGCCAAGCCCATATGAGAAGACCAGAAACCAAAGGATCCAAGAGCTCATTGATGAGATGAGGAAGAAAGAGATCCTCGGATAGTTCTAATAAAATGGAAAGGTAGCATCAATAGCATTTTTTTCTTGCTTATAGAGATATTCCATGGGATGGCAAATCCTGTGTCATGGTGATTAAGTCACAATTCCTGAGTCCCAAAAGTTTTGAGGTAACAGAGGGAGAATCACATCAAAATAGATATGTGTGTATTATATATATGGTTGTGAACATGTGGCAACAAGGAGAGCACATGGGTGTCCCAGCCCCAGAATGTTCCAAATCCTGAACTGTGGGACTGGGGTAGAGAGGAATGTGGAGCCTACACCCTTTGTCAGTGAGGGAGGATAACTTGGAGAAAGAAGACATTTGCCTCACGTTTCTGAGCAGTAACCAGTAGTGGCAACCCTTCTAGAAACACAAGACATGTCCTTCTAATCCCCAGGCCTAGACACGAGCCCCATGGGGACTCTTAGGAAACAATGATTTATTCACTAACTTCCCAGTCACTAAGATGAGCACATTGAGGTTGAGGCTGTGGACTCCAGTGCCTTCAATGCCAGGCAGGTGGTGAGGATGAGTGTGGTGGCAGCTGGGGACCAGGACCAACCTGAGAGCTGCTGAGTGTCTAGCATTACTGCCTCTGTGAGAACTAGCCTGCTGCCAGATAGCATGCTTTTTCACTAGAAGTCTAGATTTCGTGTGAAAATTCTGTCTTTAAAGATCAGCTCAAAATACTCTGAGGAGGCTGGGAGTCTGTCAGGGTGTAGGGCCGCCAGGCTGCAGCCTCTGGTCTCAGGCATGGCCTGACATAGCCTGGCCAATTAAGGACTTAGGGGAAGCCATCTGACCCACTTGGTGCTCACCAGCTGTGCTATCTCAGCTATGTCTGAGCTGTGACGCTGCCCATTTCTTCCTAGGAAAGTCCCGGGAATCTTTTAACTCTGGCTTGAGGATTGATCTAAAAAGGGGGTCACGTTTTCTGCGAGATAAGCCAGTGGGGTGCACTCCCAGGTCTCTCTCCTCTCCATGAACCCTGGCCTTGCTTGTCCCATCTGGCCAGCCTGGCCTCGGCCCTGCAGCTCCCCAGAGGGGCTCTCCCCTTCCACAAGTGCATGGGAAGGCTGCAGGCATGCGCTGTGCTGGGAAGTCCAGTGAGTGGTCAAGGCTGTCTCTCCCAGAGGGGTGGGAGTGCTGCCACCAGGATGGTCATGCCTGAGTGACCTACGATGGACTTTTAGGCTTGGGTATGCTTCTGAACACCAGTCTTGCTTGTGGGGGATAGGCCTGCCCTATTGGAGCCTTCCAGCCCCCCAGCCCTGCCCCCACTTTCATCCCTTAGAAGTTTCAATAGGGAACTGCCAGATCTGTCCTCTGATGGGAGGCATTGGGTGGGAGGTGGGGAGAGCCCGCTGTATCTTTTGCTCCTTCCAAACAGTAACAGTTTCTATTTCGGCAGAATGGTGCTTTGTGAGCAAGATGTGAATGAGTGAAAAATAAGGGAGTGGGTGGGGATGGGTGGGACAACAATGGCTAATTTTTACCTCTCCCTGCATAGATATTAACATGCAGCTTAAATTTCCCAAAATTATAAGACCTGGGGGGCACATTAGCTCCTTAGCTGGGCCTCCCTTAACACATAATTCTTAGGCTTTTCATACCCACAAGAGTTCTAGAGCCTTTTTATTCCTGCCAGTCAGATCTTAGAAAACTCTTTTTTGTTTAAGTCCCCATTATATGGACAAAAATACTGAGGCTCAAGAAAGCACCATGACAGCAACTTTATATTGAGTTTTGAGGTGCTAAGTCTGTGTGTGTGAATCTGTGCATGTGTGCGAGTGTGTCTGTGTGGGTAGCCTAAGGGACAAAGAAAGGGTGTAGGACATAGTGAGAACCGTATCTGGGATGATGCTTAACTGTCCAACTGGGTGATGACCAGCCTTTCTGTCCCCTGGCATAGCTGCCCTCTCTTTCTGCCACCATGCCCCACACATGCTCAGACACTGTGCAATGTCTAAAGGAGTTTGCTGACTCCTAAGAACTAAACTGGAGAAAACGTTTTGAACATCTCTCATAGTATCACTTCTTCTCTAGTAAGGTGTGGTATACAGTACTTTCACAATCCTGTCATTATAATTAGGAAATGGGTCCCTCTGCTTTCTCTCATGGCAGCTGGTATTATTCACGGCCTGAAAGACTGGGCAGTTCTTGCTTGGGTCTGTCTTGGAATGATGTAAAGGAAGTTTGGGGTGATTAACCCTGTCCAGAGACTATTACTCAGTTTACCCAGCCTGGGGCCTCAGAATCAGAAAGGTCCACTCCCAGATCCTGGCAAAGTGGGACTACATATCTTGGGGCTGGAAGTCCTTGGAGAGCCCCTAGCTGGGACATTGCCATGGGTACCTGTCTTTGGCTAGCGGGAGAGAGCTGTGCTCTGGAAGCTGTATGCCAGCAAGGCCATGTCCTAACATGCCATACTCAGTGCCTTGGACCATATATCCAGAGTTCTCCAGAAGTAAGCAGTCCTCAGAGGTCTCTCCCCAAGGAATGCAGTCCATGCAGCTCTGAAAAACTGAAAATCACTGAGCTTGGGACAGTAGGAGAGCAGGCTTAGCAACAGTGCTGAGCTTCCAGAGCCAGTGTCCGGCCGGCCAGCCGGCCAGCCCTGTGTTCAAAGCTCCTGCCTCGTGGGGAAGGCCACACAGCTATTCTAGCTGAGTTTCATAACACCATGTGTGATTCAGATGTTCTCTGTCCACAATTCTAAAAAAACCAGCTGAGGGACTCGGGGATCACTTTATGTTCACAGGGAGACTTGTGCTAGCATTTTGGGACCTGGCTCTCTGATATATTGCTTTTGGAAAACCCATGGAATTTCACATATAAGCATTTCATTTGTATTTTAAGTTTTATTTTTTGTTTTTGTTTTTTTGCTTGTTTCTTTGTTTGGAGTGTATAAATGGTGCTCAATAGAAAAGCCTATCAGGTGACTGTGTACTCCTGTGTGACTGGCAGCCAGCACAAAAAAATCATCACGGTGCTGAACTCCAATCACATTTTATCTTACTGATCACAGCAAACAATACATCTGTTTTCTGTATAGTAAAATTTGGTTCTTTGATTTTATAACTTATTAAAGTCAAACATCTGTGTTTTTGCACATCGTGCTTGTGTTGTTTCTTACCTCGATGACACTTGTCCCCATTCCCAGCTTGGACTTGAGCAGATGGAAGGATGTGCTGCCCTCAAAAGGCCAAGAGGTGAGGAGGGGACCAGTGAAGGGTGAGAGGCAGCCAGAGGGACCCATCCCTCTCCCAGCTGCGCATGGAGTCAGCTCTCCAGGTGACTTGAGTAAGCCCACAGCTCCCAAAGAAACCTTTAGTTCAGAGGGGAGATGAAGACTCTCCAGACACTTCCTCCTCCCCAATTATATCGCCTTCTCTGCTATAGTTAGGGCTTCCTGGAAAAATACTAGATGTTGTGTTAAACTTGAATTTCAGAGAATAACAAATAATGTTTAGTATATGTTCCATTTTTATACTAAAAATTTTTGTTGTTTCTCTGAAATTCAAATTTAACTGAGAATCCTGTATTTTAATTTGGTAACCCTACCTATAAAAGACAAGTCCATTTGCTCTGGCCCTCTTTAATACAGGTGTTGGGGAGAAGGAAGGCTGAAGGGTGCAAAATTCCCCAGCCAAGGAGGAGGCCAATGACATGTACCAAGAAATCATACTAGTTTGGACAGGGGCTGCAGGTGGCTTTGGGATGCACAAGATTTCTCATCTTGTTCATTGTAATTTGTTTGGACTCTGTTTTCATAGTACAGTTGTCCTTTGCACCAGAAAACAGGAAGTGTGTGTGTGTGTGTGTGTGTGTGTGTGTGTGTGTGTGTGTGTATTCGGAGTAGGGGAGGAAGGTCAGTTGAGTAAGCAGAAGTGGCTGAGATGAAATGTTTGCAAAGGTTATTCATAACCAGATAGCTCAGAAAGGTTCCTTTAGAAAACAGGTCTGGGTTACACAGGAAGTGGTAAGAAAAACCCAATCTGTGCTTTCTGAAGATGTGGACAGATGGTTAAAAGGAGCTACATTATTTGATTGCAGAGGTTCTGGCCACCACCCCCTCCTCTGTGCACTGTGTAAGTCCCTGACTCACAGGCACAGAGCAGCTAAGCCATGGTCATATCCTGCCTTAGAGGCCACATGGCCAGTAACTTAACCTCTATACCTCATGGTTCCACAGAGTTGTTTCTTCAGTCTTGTGATATTACTCATAATCCATACTCCCATGATTTTATATCTAAATATTTGTATGCACACCCCAAATTATATATGTCCTAGACCAGCGGTTCTCAACCTGTGGGTCGCGACCCCTCTGGGGGTCGAACGACCCTTTCACAGGGGTCGCCTAAGACCATAGGAAAACACATATATAATTACATATTGTTTTTGTGATTAATCACTATGCTTTAATTATGTTCAATTTGTAACAATGAAATTGGGGGTCACCACAATATGAGGAACTGTATTAAAGGGTCGCGGCATTAGGAAGGTTGAGAACCACTGTCCTAAATGGTCTTTGCTTACCTCCTCAACTCTCCTATGTATAAGCTTTCACATCCATTCATGACCAGGTAGAGACTACACAGGCAGGGTCCAGGAAGTGCTGGCCTGTCAGAGTGAGATTTCCACACTGTGCCATGTGGGGGCTGCCCCAAGACAGTCCAACCTCAAGTACACATAAAAATATACCAAGACAGGGTGTGACTGCCCCACAGTGCATGAAAGTTACCAATGCTTTAGTTCAACTAACATTCTTCTAGTATCTTTAAATGAACACTTAGATCACTGATTTTCAACCTTTCTTTTTAATTCTATGCATTTATGGCTATAAATTTCCCTGTAAGCACTGCTTAAGCTGTACCCCTAAAATTTTGATATTTCATACATTTATTACCATTCCATTCCAAATATTTTATTACTTTTGTTGTGACTTCCTTTTAGGCCTAGTGTTATTTTAAAGCATGTTGCTTAATTTCCAAACATTGGGAAATTGTCTAGTTATGGAATATTACAAATTTCTAGCTTATTTTCTTGTGGTCAGAAAACATTTTCTGAAAGGTTTCTACCCTTTGAAATTTGTTGAAGCTGGCTTTATGTCCCGGGATATGGTCAATTGTTGTAACTATTGTACTTTGTTCAAAAAAAAATATGTAATTGACAATTGTTGGATATAGTATCTTACATATGTCCATTATTTCAAATTTGTTATATTTTTATTCATATCTTTTATATCTTGATTTTGTTGTCTTCTTGGTCTATGAATTTGATAGAAAGTAGTTTTGTGTTTTTTTAAATCCTCACCTAAGGATATTTTTTCCATTGATTTCTAGAGATAGTAGAAGGGAGGGAAGGGGGGGAGAAAGAGAGAGAGAAACATCATCGTGAGAGAAACACATCAATTAGTTGCCTCCCACACACACCCCTACTGGGACTGGGAACTTGCAACCGAGGAATGTGCCTTTGACCAGAAATCAAACACACAACTCTTCGGTCCATGGGCCGACACTATAACCACTGAGCCAAATCAACCAGGGTGGTAGAAAGTAGTTTTAATACCTCGCACCGATTGTATATGTTTCTATTTCTCCTTGCAGTTTTATCATATTTTGCCTATCGTTTTACTATTTTGAGGCCACATTAATGGGAGTATACAAATTTCTAATTACTTTGTTCTTGGTAACATTATCTCTTTATCTAAATTAATTGATCAATGTTATTTCCATAAATAATGTCAGTCTTGTAACATCTCCCCCATTAATATAGCTATATCAGCTTCCTTTTGTTTAGTAGCTGCATAATATAATTCTATTCTTTTACTTTCAAAATTTTCTATATCCTATGTGCTCTATTTTTACTTTATAAACATATTTTAATATGGCCTAACATTTATAAAATTTTGATTAGACTATTTAGTCCTTTACATTTACTGCCATCACTGACACCAGCGTTCTTGTGTGCTATTTGTCTTGACTAGTTTGTGTGTTTTTTCCTTGCCTTTTTTTTGGATTGAGTGTTTTTTCCCTGTTCCATTTTAGCCCTTGGTTAGTTTTCAAGATATATACTGCTTTTTCTTTTTTTAATGATTATTCAAGAAATTTCAACATGCATTTTTTTTAATCCTCACCTGAGGACATGCTAAGAGAGAGAGAGAGAGAGAGAGTCATCCATGTGAAAGAGAAACACTGATCAGTTGCCTTCCCTAAGTGCCCCAACAGGGGATCAAACCCACAACCCAGGCATGTGCCCTGACCAGGAATCAAATCAGGACGATGCTCAACCAACTGAGCCACTCCAGCTGGGCAACATGCATTTATTTATTTTTTTACTACATGCATTTTTAACTTATCAAATCTACAGGGTGTCCCAAAAAAAATGTATACACACTTTAAATGATTATTAAGTCAGTATTAATTAACATATAGTTCATTTTCAAAATTAAGTGAAATATCAGCTGTTAAGTATGTATATATTTTGGGGGGACACCCTATATTATGACTCCACCTTTCCACCAATGCAAATCCTTAGAACAGTGCTTACAAACGATAAAATTTTAATGTTTTTATTTCACTGTGGACTAACAAAATATAAAGGAATTCATCGAAAATTAAATCAAAAAGCAAAGATACAAAATACACACTCAATTTTAAAAATAGTTTTAAGGTATAACTGACATACAATAAACTGCACATATGTAAGTGTAAAATTTGGCATGTTTGAAATATGTATATATTTATATACACACTAGAGGCCCCATGCACAAATCCGTGTGTTCCCTCAGCCTGGCCTGTGGGGATTGGGCTGAAACCAGCTCTCCGACATCCCCTGAGGGGTCCCGGATTGCGAGAGGGCAGTTCTCGGGTGATGAACCCCAGAATCGGGCTCCCTTCTCTCTGGTTCTGAGTGTGTCACCTGAGAACTGCCGATGCCAAGTGACCACAGCTCAGCAGCTCCTACATTGAGCGTCTGCCCCCTGGTAGTCAGTGCACGTCATATCTACTGGCCAGTCGACCAGTCAGCTGGTCGCTTAGGCTTTTATATATAGACTAGAGGCCCGGTGAACAAAAATTTGTGCACTCCGGGGGGAGGGGGGTCCCTCACAGTCTGGGACCCCTCAGGGGATGACCACCTGCTGGCTTAGGCCCGCTCCCCGGGGGATTGGGCCTAAGCTGGCAATCACACATCCCTCTGGCAGCCCGGCAGCCCTCGGGGGATGTCCACTTGCCAGCGGGGTGCAGGCCTAAACTGCAGTCGGACATCCTTAGCGCTGCTGAGAAGGCAGGAGAGGCTCCCACCACCACCGCTGTACTGGCAGCCATCAGCCTGGCTTGTGGCTGAGCAGAGCTCCTCCCATGTGAGAGCACCCTGACCACCAGAGGGCAGCTCCTGCATTGAGCGTCTGCCCCCTGCTGGTCAGTGTGTGTCATAATGACCAGTCATTCCCAGTCCTTCTGCTGTTAGGATCAGTTTGCATATTACCCTTTTACTATATAGGATAGAGGCCTGATGCACGGGTGTGGGCCAGCTGGTTTGCCCTGAAGGGTGTCCTGGATCAGGGTGGGGGTCCCGCTTGGGTGCCTGGCCAGCCTGGATGAGGGGATGATGGCTGTTTGCAGCTGGTTGCACCCCCTTCAGGGTGGGGGTCCCCACTGGGTTGTCTGGCCAGCCTGGATGAGGGGATGATGGCTGTTTGCAGCTGGTCACACCCCCTTCATGGTGGGGGTCCCCACTGGGGTGCCTGGCCAGTCTGGGTGAGGGGCTGAGGGCCGTTTTCAGGCTGGCGGATGACTGAAGCTCCCAACCTCTCCTTTTTTTCTTTTTTTTTATTCTGGGATTTATTTACCTTCTATGGCTGTCACTGGAGCTGAGAGCCAGCTTTAGCTCTGAGGCTCGGCTCCAGCTTGAGGCCTTGGCTGCTGAAAGCAGATATCTGGGTTTGTTTGGCTTCTATAATTGAAACACTGTTGCAACTCCAGCTCTGAGGCCCGGCTGGCTGAAAGCAGGTTTCTGGGGTTTGTTTAGCTTCTATAATTGCAACATTGTTTCTTAGAGTGCAGCTCAGAGGCCGGCAGCGGCAGGCAGGGAACCTTGGCTTCCTCCATCACTGGAGCAAGCAAGCCTCCTGTTCGCTTCAGCTGCCTGGCTGCCGGCCGCCATCTTGGTTGGCAGTTAATTTGCATATCTCCGCTGATTAGCCAATGGGAAGGGTAGTGAAGTTACGGTTAATTACCATGTTTGTCTATTATTAGATAGGATAGATATGTATATGTATATACACCATACATTTTATAATGATCAACTCAACAGGATATGTAACCCTTGTAAACATTTACACACCCAACATAGGAGCACCTAAATATATAAAGCAAATATTGATGAACATTAAGGGAGTGGTTGACAATAATACAATCATAGTAGGGGACTTTAACAACCCATTGACCACAAAAGACAGCATACCCAGACATAAATTCAACAAGGAAACAGTGGCCTTAAATGATACATTAGATCAAATGGATTTAATTGATATTTTTAGAATCTTTCATCCCAAGGTAGCAGAATATACATTCTTTTCAAGTGCACATGGATTATTTGGCAGGATAGATCACATGTTAGGCCACAAAACAAGTCTCAATCAGTTTAAGAAGACTGAAATCACATCAAGCATCTTCTCTGATCCCAATGGTAAAAACTAGAAATCAACTACAGGAATAAAACTGAAAAACACACAAAACATGGAGGCTAAATAACCACAGAGGCTACTAAACCCTTAATGGCTTAACAATGAGATCAAGGGGAAAAAATCAAACAATACCTTGAGACAAATGATAATGAAAACACAATGACTCCAAATTTATAGGATGCAGCAAAGATAGGTCTAAGAGGGAAATTCATAGCAACATAAGGCGTACCTCAAGAAATAAGAAAATTCTCAATCTACCTTTACACCTGAAGTAATTAGAAAAAGAAGTACAAAGTCCAAAGTGAGTAGAAAAAAGGTAATGATAAAGATCAGAGAAGAAATAAAATAGTCTTAAAAAACAATACCAAAGATCAATGAAAGCAAGACCTGGGACTTTGGAAAGATAAACAAAATTGATAAAATTTTAACCAGATTTATCAAGAAAAAATAGAGAAGACCCAAGTAAATAAAATCAGAAATGAAAGTGGAAAAGTGACAACTGACACCATATATATGCAAAGGATTCTAAGAAAATACTATAGAGACCAAAACATGGCGGCTGAATAGGCAGACCTGTCATTCGCCTCATCCCGGAGCCACACTGGAAATACAACTAAATTGGAAAACATTCACCTGGAATTACCAACTGAGGTCCAGCTGAGGGGGAGAATTATATCAAGGAAGGACAGAAAACACTTGGAGACCACAAAGAAGGGTGAGGTCACGAGAGGAGCTGACCCAGCAACCAGGGGCGGCAGGCCAGTGAAATGAGAGGGAGGAGGGAACTCCTCACTACAGGAGAGTCTGTTTCCTCAGAAGATAGAGGCCAGGAACCCAGGCTGGGCTACACAGCCCAGAGCACCAAAGCCAAGACTCACAGCACCCATATCATTTAGCCATGAAAGGCAGCAGGGCTTCTGGCTGCAGCAGAGCCTGGAGCCTATAGACTGGAGCCAGTTGGAGAGAAAGTGGCAGTTTTGGGTTTTTATATGTGTGTTTTTTCTTTTTCAATCACTGTGGACCAGATGCTTCCCTCCTCAGGGAAGGCTTGCTCACTTCCTCAAACCTGCCAGAGTCATGTGGATGGGAGGGAGGGGGGTGTGGTTAGGCCACAGACTAACTAACCTGTCAAGCTCAGGGAAGGCCTGCATGGCAGTCTTGCAGACTTAAAGTAACCACAAAGGCTGATCCGAAATTAAAGCTTTAACTAAAAGCCGATATTTTCCCTGATGAGGTCAATTTTTACCTTAACTGAGCCTATTGTCTTTTTGCATCTATGATAACATATCCTTGAAATGTCTGGGTAACTTGTAACTTTCCTTTTTCAGGATCCCTTGGGGCACAACCTAATGTGCCTGGGCACCAGGACAGATACCACAAATTCCTTCACTGTTAGCATGTTAATTGTTGACTATCCTGCACTCACCTAAGTATGTATCTATCATTTTACTTTTTATCCAATCCCAGAGGTTTCTCTCACTTTGCTTTCTCCCGCCTCTCTAATCTATCACCAATGGATTTCACGTAACCCACCTAGGTCCCCTCCTTTGATTGCAATGTATAAAAACAGATGAAGAAACCGCCATTCTCTGGAGCGTATTATCCCAATCTGTTGAGATACTGCTTCCCAGCAATTGTCGACAGTTTGGCTCAAATAACTCACAAAAATTCTTTACAGGTTTGAATGCTTTTATGTTAACATTACTTGGCGTAGTAGGCGAGATTCCAAAGAAGCTCACCCAGGACCATCTATTGGACCCAGACTCGGTGCTAGGATCCAGCAAGGGTCCATTGCGCCTGTCAGTTCCCCGCCCATTGGGTGAACTTGGGTGAGTTGTCCCTTGGATCAAAGATCTTCCATTGCTTTTGGTAGAGGGTTTGAGTTTATTTTGTTGTAATGTACCCCGCAAATCACACAAGAATGCCTCAAGAAGTCGAATTAAGGAGTCACATTTATTTCAAAGTCGGGACTATGAGGGGGCAATACTCTCCAAATCTCGTAGTGATAAAATGGCTGCAACACCAGATTTATATAGGCAAAAATCACAAAGGTATTGATTACATCTCGGGGTTTGGAATGAGGAACCTGGTTTGCAAAAAAGCAGTTTGTTACAGAAGCTAGATTGAGCCAATTAGTTATCTACAAAGATTAATTATAGTTTCGGGTCTTGGGACCACTGAGTCAACAGGAACGCATTATCTGGAGCCTTTGGGGCAACTTAGAGTAATTGTGCAGTCCTGGTCTCCAGGTACAGAGGAATGTGTTTTCTAAAACCAGTATGACCACAACCAATGGGATATTCACATTACAATCAATAGAGTATTCAATCGAATGGGATGATTTATATAATTCAGAAAATCAAAATAACGTTTCTATTATTTTAGCAAGCAAATAATGACAGAAGCCAAGTCAGCAGGGTTAAAATATTAAACATTTACCCAAACATGGTTGCTACCATGCTTCAATTTGAGCTGTGTTTTAAAATCCTTGAGGTGGAACTAAGGTTAAGGGTTGACAGAACCCAGGCTAAGGCAGGACTGGAGGAAAAAAATGGGTGGCTGGTTTTGATTTGGGCTTTTCAATTGGAATTGCTTTCTGAGAGTCTGAGCAAAAAAACCTTCGCTGTATAAATAAGCTGAACTCGTTCAGCTCCGAAGATAAAGGGGGCACATCCTCCCTCCAGTCTGACTCTCGGGTGTTCTTAGGTGACTAAGAATCTTTGTGTGTGTGTCAGAAGTGCAGAAGCCCCATAGGGAAGTCCCAACTCAACTATAATTAACTAACTGGCACGTCTAGGGAGCCACCATAAGGCTTGGTATACCCAGGCCCCGAACCCTTCCTATTGTTTTAGACAGCCGTGAGAGAAACTGACACCACACTTGACCCACTACATAACATGTCTAGAAAATTTTCTCAGACTACAGATATCCAAAAATTTAAAAATTAACAGAGGAAACTGTGCCTCCTATGCCAGAAGCTCCCAAACCCCTGCCCTCATTTAATACTCCTGATAGGAAGTCTTTACTTGCAAGTGCTTTACAGAAATGGGAAGATTTAACTAGAAAATATAAACTTAGAAATGGCCAGAGTGCAGTTGTCTTGGGTACCTACATTAATATTAGAAAAATTCCAGCTCTAAAAGTAAACTGAACGACTATATGGGAAGTATATCTTGATTTGGAAATTAGAAGCTTCTAAGGAGAAGCATAGAAAAAAAAATACTCTTCCAAAAGAAGATGGAAATTAATAAGATATTTTAGAGACTGACTTGGAATTATTCTAGAGTTAATAAATGCCTACACCCCATTTTTTCCCTTCCTTTCTGAACTTTCTTATCCAGACTTGCCCTTTCCTCTCTTCCTTCCCTTTCCGTCTCCTCTACTACCACTGACTTGAAGGAAAGTGAGAATAGGAAGTCTAACAGCTCCCTTTGGAAAAAGCTGGTCTCAGCAAGAGAGGAACCAGTTCCCAACTTTATCCGGGACACTGGTGGATTCACAAAAATTTAACTGTTAGAACATGTAATACTGGTTAGTCTGACCTATTCCAATTAATACACCTAGGGGTTTTTAAAGCAAGGCAACAGAATTACTAAATAAGGTCTGCTGTGAAACTGTAAAGGAGTCTTGCTGTAAAAAGCCAGGTCACCATAAGAAAGATTGTTTAAAAAGAAAACCTAAAGTGTGATTTTCAAAGAGAAAACAGAAGCAAACATAGGGCTGCTCCAGGACTATGAGAGGGTATTTTCCCTCTCTCCTTACTAATATTTTAGGAGAATTTGAAATTATCTTAAAAGGGGAAGTTACTAAGGCCCTTGTAAATATTGAGGCTTCTTTATCTGTTATTAACCCTACCCATTTAAGTTTCCTTCTCCCTTGGAATAAAGCTTCTGTACAAATGGTAGGGGTGTCTAAGCAAATGATGGGGAGCATAAGACATTTTGGGGGCTAGCAATGTGAATTTGTCCCAGTAACCTGCTTTCTACTGTACTCTTTTGCTAGCCGATAATTAACTCCATTTGTGAAAGAATGTCCGAGACTAGCAGCGGACTCTGTACCTAAGTTAATCAATGTCCCTAATGCACATTCCTGTTAGCCTATAGCAGTGGTTCTCAATCTGTGGGTCGCGACCCCTTTGGTGGTCAAAAGACCCTTTCACAGGGGTCGCCTAAGACCATCCTGCATATCAGATATTTACATTACGATTCATAACAGTAGCAACATTACAGTTATGAAGTAGCAACGAAAATAATTTTATGGTTGGGTCACAACATGAGGAACTGTATTTAAAGGGCCAGAAGGTTGAGAACCACTGGCCTATAGTAGTCCAATGGTTCTCAACCTTGGCTGCACATTAGAATCACCTGGGAATCTTTTTAAAATACTGATTTCTGGGCCTCATCCTCCAGAAATTCTGTTTCTTTGTTATGGGGTGGGGCCACAACATTAGTAACAAAGAAACAGAATTTCCAGAGGATGAGGCCCAGAAATCAGGATTTTAAAACAATTCCCAGGTGATTCTAATGTACAGCCAAGGTTGAGAACCACTGGTCTAGTCACTGCCCCTTCCTTAATTATCTGGTCTTGAAAGAGCTATTTACCTAAATACTTCCAATTTACAAGGGGCCCTAACCAAGGATGTAACAGCTTAACTAGAGGAGGTCACTGGCACCACACCGAGAATGGACAATAGGTAAAATCTAAGTTACCTTCTAACTGA